>NW_027185601.1:829031-849765 GCF_028583685.1 Petaurus breviceps papuanus | reverse complement strand
CTTCCTTCCTTCCTTCCTTCCTTCCTTCCTTCCTTCCTTCCTTCCTTCCTTCCTTTCTTTCTCTTCTTGTCTTTTTCCCTTTCACACTTACCTTCTCCCTCACTGTTGTCTCCTCTTTTGTTTTACTGAGGATAGCTCTCTTGATAGTGGAAAGATTTCATATATACACATGTATATACATACATATTTACATACATATGTATATATGTGTATAATACATTCGTTGAATTTCATTATATGCATGTGTATATATACACACATCTGCATATCACACTTTACTTGTACATGTATGTCCATCTATGTGTGTTACTATAGAATCATTATAGCTATAAGTATTGTGTACACGTGTGTATGTGTATACATATACATACACACAAGTATGTATGTGTCTACTGATTATATACTACGTTGTATATGGATTTCAAAGTGATGTAAAAGAAACTAAAAAAACAACAAACAACCTTGTCCCTATCAATGCCCCTATCAATGCCAACCTTTCCCCTATCAATGCTTACTATAAAATAATTTTAAAGTTACTGGGCACTTCAGAGATCATCCTATCCAGCCACCTTTTTTTTTTTTTAACTTATGAGTATACTGATGCCCAGGATATTTGGAGGATCTGTTCAAGGTGACAAGGCTTCATTCTTAAAACCCAACATAAAAGCTAAGACTCCCTACTGCTTGTATGGTATTATTTATACTACCTGACAACACTTGAACCTGGGTGAGAGATGTAAAAGCTAAATGTATACTCTGATTCTGTATAAAAACACAATTCTGTCAAGTGATTCTGTTTAATGAAAATGAAGATATGACTAAAAGAAAACATTTCTCTCCTAGCTTCATACAGATGGGTTGAGCATAGCACTAACAAGCATGTAGAGAAATCCCTTCATTTCTCACAGAAAAGAAAAAAAACAAATTTGCTCATTTAGTTCTTCCAACAGTGAAAAGAGGGGAGAAAGAGAAGGACCAATTTAGAAAAAAAAGAGTTTTGAAAGAGAAAGGAAGTCAATTTCAGAATCATATGGATGACATTTCCTCTTAACCAAGACACCACATCTGTGAAAAATTCAGCCATAAAACGATTGTTTGGGAAACAGCATGATACTCAAACAAGAAGAAATAAATGAATGGAATCAATCACCACTGACATCCCCACTTTAAGGAGACCAATGTTGGCTTTTTAGCATTTGTATGGAAGTAGGAATGGAGAAGCTGTACTTGGAGTTTGACATAAAAGGAGCAGCAAACACACGCTATATTCAAAAAGAAATCATACTTGAACAATGTGACATCTTACATCATCTGTCATTATCATGTACTTCAGAAGCTCCTATTTGGCTGGATTAGCACATTACTGTTTTTGACAAGAAATTAATGTCTTGAGATTTTTCAGCAGGGTTGCTGTGGGAAATGTGTTTCTGTGCTAACTATTTTCCCCTCTCTAACTTGATATATGAATCAGCTAATGGAATAAAGTCAGTTTTCTTTTTCCAAGGAACATATAATATAGCTCAGAAGGTTCATATCTGAAGGAAATCAAATCTCTGTGAAAGTCTTTTACTCCTTTTTTTTTCTGATGTATGCTCCAATTCAAATGATGGTAAATGAATATGACCTGGGGATCTGGAGGAAAAAGGTGACAAATAAAGGAACTGAAGTCTGAACATATAAATAAATGAAAATCGAAAATTTTCCTTCATAAAAATATAGACTTACAATAATCAAGTGGGCAGCTAAATGATGCAGTGGATAGAATGCTGTCTTGGACTCTAGAAGACTTAACTTTTTGAGTTCAAATATGTCCTCAGACACTTACTAGCTCTGTGACCTTGGGCAAGTCACTTGTCTCTGCTTCAGCTTCCTCATCTGTAAAAGGATCTAGGTAAGAAAATGGCAAACTGCTCCAACATCTTTGCCAAGTAAACACCAAATAGTGTCACAAAGCATCAGACATGATTGAAACAATTCAACAACAAGAAAATTAAGAAGCTTATAGATGGTACTAACAATGGAGAACTGAAGTGAAGAATGCTTGTTTTCTAAATCTGTACATTTTTAATGAACTTAAAATTGTGTCCTGAGCTATGAGTCAAAGATTGAAACTCAAGGCATTTGTATCCAGACCACTTTAATTATATCACATCAATTCTGAAAGAATTATACATGGAGAGATGATTTGTACAAATAATTTCAAACAAAAACAAAACAAAAAAAAGGGTAGTTTGTAGACTCAAGCAATATTTCTCAGAAGACTCTATGGGTTAGCAACAGTTTATCCATGGTTTAGAGGAGATTTACATTTTGGTTATCTCTAATAAATATGTCATACCATGGATAACAGTTTTCCCAAACATACATTAATTTTTGAATCAATAATTGCTCAACTTTAGACCTCGCTGTGGTGTATAATAATCTATTTTCTTAAATAGAATGTCTTATTTATATAACATTACTCTTTGGAGTATTTTTTAAAGCAATTGGGGTTAAGTAACTTGCTCAAGGTTACATGGCCAGTTATTATTTCTGGGTGTGGTGCTGAGTATCTGAGCCCGGATTTGATCCAGGTCATCCCAACACTGGAGCCGGTGCTCTTACTCGCTGAGCCACCTGGCCGCCCCTTCTTTGAAGTATTTTAACTGAAATATCTTACATTTTGTTACTGGTAATATCTATCAATTTATTTGTGTGTATATACATATGCAAAGACTAAGTGTATATATATACATACATATATACATGTATGTCATTGTGTGTGTTTGTGTGTATAGAAATTAATTTGGCTATTGATCTGTCAGTCCTTTTCAAACTTACAGGACAGTCTATTGTGATTTTTTTTCCTGGAATGGGGTATTTAAGTCCAGTTTCATAATATCTATTATATGCCAGTATATCATTAAAGAAGAAGTCTTCAAAATAGATCAGGAATAGCTAACAGATTCTTATACCAATAAAACAGATCAGGAATGTATTGGTTCACTTAATCATTAAAATTTAATCATGCTATTTATATTATGATTCAGACTCAGAGATAGTGGTAGGAAAAATGCATTTAAGAAGAATAGACAGTTGAAACCAAATATGAGATTTCCATCTCAATATTTAGAAATAATCAAAAAGGTACTTATTAGCTAATTAACAATTCTGAGATTTAGGCACTGTAGACTTACCCCTAGATACAAGTCAGTGGCTGCAATTTAATAATATATGGAAATAATGGTAGGTGAGTTTTACCTGCAGTTTTAAACTCTGGGTCTAGTTATTAGATAATTACTAGTGGGAGAAAAAGAGTCTTTTCAGTCCATATAGATGAAACCTTGATAGAATCACCAGTATTTTCATCATTTGGAATATTCAGAATTACTATAACATGTGATGGATACTTTGAGGATAAAATATTCAGAAAAGTATCAAATTGATTCTAAACATTTGTGGAACTGGGGCACAAATCAGAATATGGCATGTGTATAGCCAGACACACCAAAATGATTCAAAGATATGAATTAAGATAGTCAGAAATATTATTATTCATTTTCTGACATTTACTGAAACTGAAGTATTTAATACCGCCCCCCCCTTTGCATCTGCCCACGTCAGTAGTGATTGGATTTTAAAACTAAGGACCTGAACTCCTACATGTGATGGAAACATATTTTGAGTACCATGTAATGTTTTCTAGTAGCTTAGTCAAAATGTACCTCTATTCTGTTTTGCCTGTGGGAATTTTGAAGAGATATAAGATCGTGTGGCTTTTAAAACGGAATTGAAGAAGAATTATTCTAAGGAATCCTTCCAAGACATACTTTCCCATTCATCTATTTCTTTCCCCTTTTAGTTGCCGCTAGATTGAGATGAGGTCCAAAGAATATGTAAATTAGTCTTCTTTGATTTTCCATTTTTAGGACTTCCAGATTAAAAAAAAAAATTCCAGATGCAATTAAGAAGCTCTAATGTAGCAATCCCCAACCCTAGGCTTATTCTTCTCTTGGGAGCAGATTTGATGCTGTATCTCCATTGTGTTCTCAGTGCTAGACTGTCACTCTTATCGCTAGGACATTCCTTTACATCAAGAGACCTACTCTATTATGGCAAATCAAATATATATTGCTAGTTTAGGGAGGCAATGGCTCTCAGAAACATAGAGGAGAATTACATTTAGTCTGCATTATATGGTACATTCTACCAAACTTCTTACATGAACATTTCCATAATTTATATTTTTATGTAAAAAAATCTATAAACAAAATGTCTACTAAATGCCAAAGACCTAGACAATGAGACAAAAGAAGTCAGGAATAGGAAGAGCTATTACAATGTGTTGGCAGGAGTGGGGCGGGGGGGGGGGACGACAGGGAGAAACCTAAGGAACTAATAGCAATATTTGTGAATACCTTAGATAAAAAAGTAGTTCATAAAGTGAAGCTGCAAACTAGGCAAGTCCTAGGCTCATAGCCCTAGGAATAATCCATGCCAAGAGAATACTCAAATTTCAGACAGAATTTGCCTCTCTATGATCAAAAAGCTACTTTTTATTCATTCCCTCACTCAGATATGATGCAACCTTCTGGGAGTTGGTGATTGGCATTGGTAAGAGAAATTTCATCACCAAAGAGTACCCCATACTGATAAAACTGCAGATCTAGATAAAATAAAAGTATGTACAGTGCTGGTTTAGGCATTTAATTAGATATGACAATCAAGAATCCAATCCAATAGAGATAGAACATTTACATAGATAAATATAACACAAAAGAGTTATCAATATTTAATATTGACTATCAAATATATATTATATATGTATAATATTAAATAGAATTATAAACTAAAATATTATATGTTCATAAGAAGAGATGAAAAGAGGCATTTTTGGTGTTGTTAACAGTGTCAGCCACACTCAGGACACTGAGGAAAAGCTGAGTTCAAGAGTCACCTTGGATACATATAAGCTATGTGACCCTGCCAAGTCATATAACCTAGTATTAACCCACACTAAAACTTTAAATTGCAAAGTAGTCGCTAGCTTTTATTAGAAGAAGTTGCTTCATTGAGAGTGAACTTTGCCAATCAAATCATGGATCCAGTTCAAATCTAAAGGAAGTATAAGATGCTAAGAGAGCAGATGTTAGAAAAATCACTTCCAGTTTGGGGACTCACAGAAGACTTCATTAAGGAAATGGTAAAGAGATAGGCTTTGAAACAGTAGGTATGACAGGACTGGTATCCTGGGCTCAAAGGACATGGTGAATAAAGTGTTGAGTATGGAAGATATGGAATATGTTTGTAAGATATTGACATATCCTGGAATGTGGAGAATATAAAGGGAAGTAGTATGTTATAAAGCTGGAAACAAAGTTGGTGCTTTACTGAATGTTGAGGGTTTTGGCCAGTGTTTTGATCCTGGTAAGACATGGAAAATGCCAAGGTCATCCACTACATCCAGGACCATCACTAGTCATCTGGACTTTGTCTTGCCACTAAACTTCAATGACTCTTGAAGAGAGTGAGACTGATGACTTTGCACAATTCTGCCTCACTTAAATCCAATTCATGTGTAAGTGAAGACATCACTCAAAATGTGATGTCATTGGTATTCTTTGAAAACAAAGGATGAACAAAAATAACCAGGTAGGCAATGTGAAGGCCCTAAAGGCTTTTGAAGAGCTCAAGAACATGATCTGCCTGTATAGCATGAACAGCAATATGGCAGATAATTTATAATGTATTGGAAGGGAAAGAAATTAGAGATCAAGAACTATATTAGGATAATACTATAATAATGGAAGTAAGAGGTAAAAATGACTTAGTTATAGGTAGAAGTAGGGATATTAAGGAGGTAAGAGTCATTAAAGAAGGCAGAATCAATTAGATACGACTGGTTAGACATTTAGGAGGAGATAAATGAACAATTTAAAGGACTAAAAGATTGGCAGCAAGGTGAATGGGTCAGTACCATTAACAGAAAGAAGAAATATAGAAAGGTTTCAAGAGTAAAATAATGACTAGCTTTAGACATATTGGGCCTACAATATAACTGAGACATCCATGAGAAACTGGCAATTTAAGGAACTCATCTTTAGAATTTCAAGTCTAAACACAAAAATAACATTGCAGATAAAAGTCTGAAACTTGGAAGAGAAATCTAAGCTGAACATGAAGACTGGGGAGTTGTCTAAATAGAAATGATCATTGGGTATGGTGAAAATGAAGACTAGAGAGACATATGTTATTGATTTTATGTACAAGGAAACAATCTCAGCATCGCATTCATAACCAACATATATGACCAATTTCAAGCCATGTCTTCCTGACTACAATTCTAGCATTCTAATTTATATGCCCATACAAGGTGAGAAAGAAATATATGTGATATTATTAGTGTTATTCAACATGTAAAGGCAGCTTCCCAATTGACAAAGAACATATTTACATATTCTTATTTTCAACATTTCTGCTAAGAAGTTATACGATGCATTTTAGAGTTTTTTGTCTTCTATTGACATCGCTTCTATGTCTGTTTTGGTTTTATAGGATAATGCTGTTTCATTATAATTTGTTTCAATTAACTTACCATGAATGTTATCCCATGCCTTACTTATTTCCATTGCCTTGGCCTCTCCCTACCCTACGTTTTTTTTATAAACCATTAAATGAGTCCCTTGTAGAATGCATTTTGATAAAATTCCAAAGAGCGAAAATCCTGTCATTTCATTGTAAGTATTCAAAATTTTAAATCTATATTATCCAATGCCATTTTTCATCCCTAGAAATAAAAGCCAGGTATATATTTTGGTATAATTGAAAGAGGAGTGGTCTTGAAGTCAGAAACTATAGGTTTAAGTCTAATCTCTAAGAAAGATAAGTAACTCTCAGAAAGTCACTCAAATAACAGTCTCAGTTTCCTCATTTATAATATGAATATATTGCCCCCATTGCCTCCTCCAAAGGTTGATGTGATAAAAGTTCTTAGCTAGATTATTTGCACTCTAATCTTAACACTTTGTAATATAAATCATCCACAGGTCCTCACCTTTTTTAAAAATAGATTTCTGTCCATTTCATAACATTATCATTCTGAGAGAGTTGGTTAGGAATCAAAAAAGATGTACCATTGAAAAGTCCTCAACTTTTATGGGAGTGTGGAGAAGGCAAGGCAATTGGGGTTAACTAACTTGCCCATGGTCACACAGCCAGTAATTATCAAGTGTCTGAGGTCAGAGTTGAACTTAGGTCCTCCTGTCTCCAGGGCCAGTACTCTATTCACTGTGTCACCTAGCTGCCCCACTGAACTTCTTTAACAATTTTTTTTGTCAGTTTCTTAATATAAAAAAAAAGAAAACAAAACAAGATGCCAGTTTAATGTCAGTCTGAGAGAACTGTTCCACTAGTTGGGAATCAGAAAGTAGCACTATTGAAAATTCCTCAGCTTTTTAAATAATATTTTATGAGTTTCTCAATATTATATTATTCCTTAATTCCTTTTTAGGAAATAAGAGACCAGTTAATTGTCATTCTGAGAGAGTTGTCCCACTGGTTGGGAATCAGAGAGAGGCTCTATCAAAGAACTTGTCATTGTGAGTAACTAGTGTCTCCTAGCAGCTGACCCTGCCTAACAGCTTTACAGGTGTACTGCAGGTTTGACAACCTTGATCATAATTTTATCAAGTGACACTCTATTGCTGGGCAGCCCAGAGCATCGCCTTCAATTTAATCACTTGTAAAACTCCGTGGCTTCAGCTATAACTGACTATAAATTGATTTTATCCTCTGGTAGTTGGGAAGCACTAATCTTGTTTAGCCTTTGCTGCTAGAAGGAGTTAGATACAGTTTGATATATATGGAGAAGTTGAATACTGGACATAGTTTAAAACTATGAATTTACAGCCTACACAAGATGAATCACTCAGCTTGTTGTGAATGAAAAGTGAAGACTTTTTAAAAAAGGAAAGAAAATAAAGGGAAGGAGTAAAAGAAACAAATCTGTTGAAATATGATCTGTAGAGAAGATTTCACTTGTGTCAACAGAAATGTAGTCACATTTAACACCAATTAGATTTAATCATTTAAAACATCAATCTGGCTAAGTTAAACATGTGCTAGAATCCTTAAAATGAGATTCATGACAATATAGCTTTAGACAGATAGAATAAAGCTATATATAGAAAATAGACATGAATAAATAGACATACATGCAATATAAAGATAGATATATACTACATACCTCTATATATCTGTCTAGAATGATATGTGTGTGTATAAAATTTCTCTGTGTATAGACTGTAGCATATCTTTATCTCTATCTATGTGTGTATGTGTTTTAGTAAATACCTACTATATGCTAGGAACTGTATATGTACATACACATATAATATATGCAAAATTGGGGATTTATCTCTAGATAGGGATTCTTTTATCTAAAATTTGACTTCATCAACATGAAGAACTCATATTGTAGAAATTTTCCACATCTATCTTTTTTCTTTTTAACCAAGTCCAATCAAATACAGTGGTTCCCAATTACCTCACAGATAAAATAGGCCCTCCTACAACCTTGTCTCAACTTTTGCTTATGACCTCAATAAGCATTATACTTCCTATTCTAAACTCTGTCACTGATCCAAACTGGCCTTCTCTTTATTCCTTACAAAGGATTCATCATCTCCTACCTTTGGACTTTTGCCCTGACCAATACAATCCTTGTTCTATTCTAATTCATCTTTCTTCAAGATATGCTTCAAGCATACCTGTTGTTAACCTATCATATTTATCTGAAATGTAATCTTTCTATATTTATTGTTTCTCTATTTTTATCTGCACTTGCCATTCCTCTACTCCCTCCAATTGGATGTAAGCTTCTTACCAGTAGTAACTTTTATTTGTCTTTGCACTCTGTGTCTAGCATGGTTCTCAGCGCCTAACAAGCACAAGCACTTGACAAATGATTGCTAATTGATTTTCTGTTTTTTTCTTTAATCAGACCAGTGATCTCTTTGATGTGGGGATCTCCTGATGAGCAGCTTCCCTACTAACGGAAATCATCTTCTCTTCTCATCTTCTCTAAGCATGGCCTTAGAGAGTTGTCTAGAGTGCTAAAAGATTAAACAATTGGCCCCCACACTTAAGCTTCTGACTTGTTGACAGAGGATAGCTCGTTATCTACCAAACCATATTGTATAAGTAAATAGGTGTACACACACACATACACACACATAACCCACATATACATAATATATTATAATGATACATTTAAAATATAATCTATTATATAAATGTGTATATATACACATAAATACTGTACAAACATATTAGAGGAAGTATGTCATACAGCTAAAAGCTGTGTTTAGGTCCTGCCTGTGACATAAAGCTGTGACATGATCTATTTGATCATGTGAAAAGCACAGAATCTACCAAAACTATGAAGCAACTCTCTAAAACTGTAAGCTATAGATAAGTTACAGATACGTATTGGTAGAACTAACACACTGGGAGTTCCCTACATAGACAAAATAAATCCAGTCAATAAAGCAATAGACATGCATAAGTACATACATACATACATACATATGTACATATATGCTTGCATGCATGCATACTTTCATGCATGCATACATATATTTATTCTAAATGGTCATTTAAGGAACTCAACAAACTGCCAGAATGGCTCAAATTAGAAATGTATGTAAATTCATAGTATTGCTAAAAGAAGCAAAAAGTAAAATTGCTGTACCATATGACATACTTGTGTCCATTCATAATAACTTTTCTAAATAAAAGGATAGGTTTTGTTAGTTATTTTCTCTGATTTTCTCCCTTCTTTTCTAATAATAACTGAGTTAGAGAGTTTGGAGCCTGTCAGCAGGAGACTAATATCTGATAATTGGTGGAGTAGGAGAGGTGATACAGCTAGATGAAAGACATTTTCAGGAAGCCTAAGGCTTGCTACTTTTCCTTGCCATTACCTATTTTTCCCTTGGCTTCCACTTTTCCTTTAATATCCCCTAACTGCTGACCTGGATCTCCCTCCCCTAGTTCCTTCCTGCCTCTTGCTTCTTCTCTCCCCCCACCATCCTCACAGTTCTTCGGCAAAATTTCTCCAGATTCTGGCAAAAACAACAACAATGCACAGAGACTCATTGACAATCATTTTCAAAACTTGTCATATTTTATTTTGGAAATTATGCCCAATGATTAAATACAGTCACAGCACAAATATAACTACCTAAACAGCATCTTCATTTTAGAGATTGACTGCGATAGGGATTTGTGCCTGCATCTGTTCCATAGGATTTTTCATCTTCTAGAAATGGGTGAATCCATGTTACTTTAGCTCTTTGACTATAGGCCATCTGGCAGGATATAGAAATAGTATTACTAAGCAAAATCCAATGCTTATGGGTTGGATTTGTTTGTTTTTAAAGCATATAGGTACAAATAGGAATTGTACCTGTGATTTCACTGGTGCAGAGATAACTTTCTCATCCAATGCAGTTCAGTACCTTCTCTGCTACTTGTATTTTTAGAGAGTTACCTATGGAATTGACAGATTAAGTAAATTAAGGGTCACATGGACAGCGGGTATTAGTAATAAGAGTTAAACCCATGTCTTCCTGGCTTTGAGTGAAGCTCTCAATCTAACTGGCAACACTGCCTTTCCTCAATTAGAGCACATATGAGAATAAACTGTTAGGCATGTGCACTCACAAACATACCTAGACATATGTGTGTATTACATATAAAAGTGAATGTTGGCATATGTACATATATGTAATTATTTTGACCAAAGATAAGACTACAATTAATTTTCATGAAAGGGAAAAATATTTAGCAATTTATTAAATTAAGCTTTTATTTATACTTTTATTCCCAGGTCCATTATTTAAGAACTTCTCCCCCTAATTATAGTCCTTAGTCAATAAACAATACATTGCCCAAATAGCTAGCAGATAGGCCTAAGAGTCCAACAAAACCTTTTTAAAACTTTCATGAATTTACTTTTCAGAAGTCAGCATCTTGCTCAGGACCCTTATTAAGAAGAGTAACTCATCATTAACAGCATTTACACAGCTGTGTCCTTTGTTTGGGCATTTGTGTGTCCTTAATAAATTGAGAAATAGCTGTCATCTGTTGGCCCATTGTTACGACACCTATTTAAAGATGATTGATTAAGTCTTTGCTGGTCATAACATGAGCTATGTCATTGGCCTTGGCCTTGGCCTTGAAAAGGCAGACTAGGAAGCAGGAGAATTCTGGGAGAAAAAAAGATAAGATTAAAACATCAAGAGGGAAACCAAATGAACTCACATAGACTCTGCTTCTCTGAAGAAAGTCCAAAACTATGATATAGCTCCATAGCATCTTGAGAGAACCATGTGTGTACATAAAAGAGCCTTGAGATTCCAGGAGTGGAGAAATCATGTGACTTTAGGAGAGGCAATGGTTAGAGGCTGTCCTAGAATAGCAAGGAGTTTCTAGATAAGTGAAGGAATTTCTTAACTAGGTGTTTGGGATCCAGAAAAAGAATATTTGGGTAATGCTAAGTTCCTAGTTAAAACAAATTTAAAAAACAACAAAAATGTAGTACCTGAGCAAGCAGGAACAGGACACAAGTAGCAGTAGGAGATAGCCAAAATCCTGGGGAGAAAACCTTTGCCTTGTAACTTGTATTTTGGCAAGAGCCAAAAAGAGCTATTGATGAAAAGTTCCCAATATTGAACCTAATCTATGTAAATTCAGGTTCCAGATATGTTATTTATATATGTGTGTGTGTATGTTATATATATATAAACATGAGTAAATACTGAAAGATTTATTTTGAACAGGATAGAGGACTAAAAGATAACTTGCTAGGTTTACTACTTTGATCAGGCAGCTGAAAGCATTATTATCATTGTCATAATAGTTAGCCTTTTTTATATCCCTTTAAGATTTGTAAAGGGTTGGGGCAGCTAGGTGGCACAGTGAATAGAGCACCGGCCCTGGAGTCAGGAGGACCTGAGTTCAAATCCAGCCTTGGACACTTGACACACTTACTAGTCCTGTGACTTTGGGCAAGTCACTTAACCCCAATTGCCCCCCAAAAAACAAAAAAAAAAAAAAAAGTATATATATATATATATATATTTGTAAAGGTTTTTACATATGTTATCTCATTTGATCCTTACAAAAACCCTGTGAGGTAAATGCTATTACCTTAATTTTCCACATGAGGAAGCTGAGGCAAAAAGTGGTTAAGCTACTATCAATATCTATACTACATATATATACATATATACTACCTATATCTAGGGTCATATAACTAGTACGTATCTGAAACAGGATTGGAATTCCTGCCTTCCTGATCCCAAGAAACTAGGAAAATAGGCATGCAATCAAAAGAATAATTAACATTAACTTATTTATCTATGAAAGCCATTAACTTTCTTTATTAGCCCAGCATATATTTGTAGAACATTATGTATGCTGACAGTCAGACAGACACAAATGGAAGGATAGCAATGAATATCTAGCAATCTTGTGACTGTTTACAATACACTTTACCAACTCATTAGTTTCACAACAGACTAATGGAAGGTCTGACAAGGTTTCATAATTTGCATTTAGAAGAAATGGATCAAAGCCAGAACCAGAGACCTGCATCAACCTCCACATTTCCTGCAGTTTAAAATAGAAGGCAGAGTTGAAATGAGTTAAAATCTACATAGAAATTGAGAAAATAATTTTAGAAAGACTGAAATGTATATATGGACAGATATCATTCTTGTAACAGAAACAAATGAGAAGGAGGAGCATAAATTCTGAAAAAGTTCAAGGTGAGTTACCAGGGGCCCATCACAATGCTCAAGAAGCAGTATGATAAAGAAGAAAGCAGATAAGATAATCTGAGGAAATCCTGGGTCCCAGTTCTCACTATGACACTAATTTTCTATGCCACTTCCAGCATACTGACTCACCTTGCTGAGACAAGATTTCTCACCTACAAAATGGGAATTTTACAAATTTTATTTCTAAAATCTTAGAGGTGGGGTACAGAAAAAAAAATACTTACAAATCAGGGCATTGGACCAGAAGCCTTCTATGATTTGATTTTCTAGCTCTGAATTTATGAACTCTACCATCTACCTCCACCATATTATAATGCCAAAGATCTGAATGATACCATTTTGTCTCCTCTGAACTCCCAGAGCTAATATGATACACTAAAAAGTATTTTACTAACCAAATTTGTAGTGGACTCAGTCAGAACAATTAAAATAAAATACATAGAGGGTAAACTGAAGGTTGTATCAGAAAGAAGCATCAAGAATTCAAGGTTTTAGGGTTAAAACTAACACACATAATAAGCATCAAATAGAAATAAGACCTAAGTATCAAAATATCAAATTATAAATAAAGTGGGAATGAATGGAATTCATAACTATGGATAGGGGAAGAGCTTCATCCACAATAGATGATAAAATGAACAGATAACAAAATGAACAATAATTATTATATAAAACTGAAAAAGTTTTGCAAAAATAAATCAATATCATTAGAATTTTAAAGAAAAGGGCTAGCTAGTAAAAACGTTTGCCTCAAATTTATTTGATAAAGGTCTAATATTCATGAAACATAGGAGATTGATATAAATATTTGTAGCAGCAAGCACCCTAGTATCCACAGGATGGCTGCCAACACAGGTTCTTATATCTACTTTACTAAAGGAAAGCAACTCAAAATGGGTTAACAATCTTGCTTGAATCAAACATATGTCATTTACCTAGTTCAGAGGAAAAAGGTCAGCACCCCGAATTTCAGAGAATACAAACAAGTTACAAGCAGACAGAGAAACAGATCAGCAGACAGGCTTCCAGCTGTCTGACCATTACATCCATACCTAGTCAGTTACCAGAGAGGGAAGCACCAAAATCTGGGTTTTCAAAGCCCGGGGGCTCAATGGCTGCCCAGAGTCTTGTCTGGTCAAATCACACAACTCTTCTCAAAGTGAGTCCCAAAGCAAAACCTCACATCAGGGTATATATAGCCTTCTCCTGGATCAGAGAATGTCACAGCCCTCTAGACCCACGGCCCAATCAAAAAGCAATCGGGCATGGGCATTCCTGAAAAACAAACCTCCCGCCACAGGCTCCATGTGGCCACATTCAGGCTATTAGGGAGGAGGCAGAGTATATTTTCAAATCAGGGAAGGTCCTCAGAGTCACATAAGCCTATCCAAGGCCTTAGGGGCAGGAAGGATCTTAGATTCCCATTCCCATAACAATATTTAAGAAAAAGAGAAGAGAAATAGAAAAATTATAAGTGGATATTCAGAAGCAGCACCCTAAAGAAAGGTAAGCTGTCAATAACCACATAAAAATGCTTAAAATGAGAGGAATGAGAAGTAAACAAGGCAGAATTTCCACTTCAGGGACATCAGATGGATCCAGGTGACAAAAAAGGAGAATGACAAATTCTGTGAGTAGAAAACAGGAGGAAACACTACTACACCATTGGTGGGGCTGTGAAGAGGTCAAAATATTTTGGAAAGCAATTTGCAAAAGTAACACAAAAACGTCACTAAACAGCACACCCTTTGATTCAGTAATACCTCCATGAGGTTTACACTCCAGATGATAATAGACATACAGATATAGATATAGATGTATATATACATGTACACATACACACATACACACCACACACACAACGGACTTGTATATTTGTTTTTGCTTTGCTTTTTCTTTTTTTCGTGTCCAAGACCTTTATTTTAATTATTTTTTTTTTATTTTAATGTCTACTCCTGCTGGTGACTAGGCTATTCTCCCATAATGAGTTCAGGGGAGCATCATGGGCAAATACACATATACAGTGTGATTAAATTCAGCAGTTGTAGCATCGTTTTCCTATTTAACACTATTGATTCTGCATCCTTATGCCTCTGGGGTTATGTCTTCTTGGTTTTAATGTGGTATTATTCAGAATGCCCTTTTATAGTGTGTGTCACTTATAGAAATATAATGAAAAAGGACAAATGTGTTTCTCAAGCAATTTAGGTAATATTTATTCAGTGAGAATCCTGACTATGTGATGGCAGAAATTTTAATGCTCATTTGGGAAAAAAAAAAAAAGTAAACATTACTTCTTTTCTCCTGTTTAATGCACAGATAAGAAGTAATGTTTCCCTTTCCATTTCAGAATTCACTGAGAGGTAAATAGTGGCAGAGCCTAAGGGAGAGGAATGCTCTAGAGGGTGCTTGGCCTTCTCACTAGCAGGCTCCACAAATTACTGAGCTGAATGAGCCTTTCACATACATCACTCTAGTCACTGTTCCTTATCCCTTAGGGTATTCAACTGTTAGCACTTAAGTAGAGATATGAATTTTAAAACATGCTAATCAAGACTGAAAAATGCCCCCCTTGAGGAGTCAATGAAAGATGTTAGAGAGAAAAAAAGGCACACCTTGTGATTTCCAATTATTTTGGGATACTCTTTTTTTTTAACTCCCCAAGGGAAAGGAAAAAGAAATGATGGACATCTTCAAAGAGCAGTATTGCCTTTTAATGTAAAGAAGGCTAGCAAAACAAACCCTAAAGGTATGTTACTATGGTTTGATGTGAAAAGATGTCTGGAATTAATATATTAAGTTTTCTCTGAGATCCTATTAGTTAGAAATACTATGTGCTGCTTTGTATTCATGACTTTTGCCAATCTTTGTGGATGATTCCTTTACCTTACATTAGTAAGTGATTTCAGTACATAATTCAATATTTTCTCTTAATTATCTCTTCCTTTTTCAGAAATCATTTTCCCCAACTTGATAATCCATGTTCTTCACATTCCATATATGTGTGAAAAAATGAAAAGAGAGATTTTAACAACATCTGTTAGAGACATACAAAAGCATATGGGTAAGCAAGTACTTCTATTCAAACATACAGCACTTGTTCTTCTATGGGTAAAATATATATATGATCTTCACAATGCAGATATTACACATAGAAATCCTGATAAGTGACTACTGTATTACTGGTTCATGTAAAGACATGGGCCAATGAGTAACAGCAGTACTGATGGGGTACCTGGGGTCTAGGTCAATTTGTGGAACCAACTTGTGAAAGCAGTCTGTGAAATTCTAACTGCAATTTGTATTGTAAAATTGTTATCTGTAAAATTCCTTTCCCAAACTCTGACTCTGCCCCTTCCTCCTATCCTCACTAAGCCTAGGCAACACCTTGGGACTCCTTTGTTCTTACTTAATCCCTCCTGTCTCCCTGGGTCTGGCCCAAATCCTCATGTCTCCTCTGGCCTGGCCCAAATCTTATCTAAACTATCTATGCATTGAGGTCCCTTCCATCTGGTCAGCCCTGACAATGGCAGCCCTACCCTTTAAAGGTAAAAGCATGTACCCCTCTCACTCATAGGTCCCCTAAAGACTCTTGCCTGCTGTAAAGGCATAATAATAAACTTTCTCAACTCTAACTCCAAGCAAGGCTGAGCTGAATTCTTTCCAGACGCCCTTGCAGGTTTCCTGGTCTTGGGTAAGATCAGGGTCCCTGCTGAACCTATTGGGATTCCATCCCTCATCAGTACTACACTATTGGAAAGTCTTCATATACTTAAAAAAATTCTGTATTTATAGCCATAATACATGGATCTGAATCACAGTGATTTGGGCAACTTGACAATCATTTATTAAGAAACTATTAAGTGTAAATTACTGTAGTAGGCACTTAAAATAGAAAGACAAAAATAAAATCATACTTGACCTGAAGGCACTTATGTTTTATGCAGGATGTAATATGTACCAAGATAAATATCATACCACATAAGGAGTGGAAAGTACAAAGGAGATGTCAGTACTAGTATACCTAGGAAAATGTGTGGCAGAGGAGAAAACTTATAACTAAGGGTGGGATAGAAGGCTTCCTAGAGGAGGAAGAACCTTAACTTACTTTTGAACGAAGATAAAGATTCTGAAAGACAAAGATGAAGTATGTGGCAATATTGTGCAAGTTGGTGGGAGACTAAATGTTCAATGATCACCCACTAGTTCTGTTAGTCTAGAAAGTAACACAGGTGTCAAACTTGCAGCCTTCCAAAGTGATTTGCAAAACTCCCAAGTGAAGCCAGAACTAGATTAAAATGTAATTGATCTAATTGGGAAATGTTTAGCAAAATAAATAAAAATACAATACAACAGAAAATTTTCATTTGTGGTTTTCTCAGTCAATAGGTGGTGGGCACCTACGTGGCATAACAGATAGTGTACTTGGCCTGACAACAAGAAGATTCAACTTTGTGAATTCAAATTTAGCCTGAGACATTTACTTAGCTGTGTGACCCTGGGTAAGTCACTTAACCCTGCTTGCCTCAGTTTCCTCATCTATAAAATGATCTGGAGAAGAAAATGCTAAGCCACTCCAGTATCTTCACCAAGAAAACTCCAAATAGTGTCATGAAGAGTGGAACACAACTGAAAATGACTGAACAAGAGCAAAGATTCAATGTGTGATCTGAAGGGATCCCTTTATATCTGAATTTGACATCACTTCCATAAAGTATGTGAAGAGGAATAGTATGAAATAGGATTTAAAAGGTAGGGAGATTAAAGCCAGATGGTAGCTGGCCTGAATCATTGTTTGAAACCAGTAGGGAGCTACAAAGGATTTTTAGCAAGGGAATGGCATAATGATCAAACCTGTGCTTTACAAAGATTATTTCAGCAGCTGGGTAGAGGATGGCTAGAAGGGGGGCAAGACAGAAAAACAAGGGAGCTAATTAAGAGACTGCATGTCACTTAACCCTTTTGGCCCTTAGTTTCTTCAACTAAAAATGAGCAGTTAAGTGATCTGTGAGGTCCCTTCCAGCTCAAAATCTTATGGCAACACACTTGTAGCATATTTATTTTGGTTCTTACAGTGTAAAAGCAATTACAGAGTTTCATCTTTATAAATAATGCAGTGCACGTACGTGCCTGATTGCATTGTGTTCTCTGTGAGACACCAACCTAAACTGTATTCCCATTTGATAATGGGCATTCATAAAGAAATTGAAAAGAGACAAAGTCATGTTCTCTTAACTAGATCATCTCCTTATTTTCAGATATGACGAGGCAGTATGACCTAGAGAAAGAGACCTGGAATTAGAGCTAAAAAACTAGGGCCTAAATTCCTTCTCTATCACATACTAAGTGTGCAGATTTCCAAACAAGGCAATTAGCTTCCCTAAGCCTCAGTTTCATCATTTGTAAACTGAAGGATAAGAAGAACACTTGTCATGCATGCCTTAGGAAGATCAAAACTTACTTGTTGCTGAATCATTTTACAGTCATTTTGGACTCTTTTTGTGACCCTATTTGAGGTTCTTTTGGAAAATATAATGAAGTAGTTTGTGATTTCATTCTACAGTTTATTTTACAAGTAAGAAAACAGAACTAAGTGACTGGATCAAGGTCACATAGCTAATAAGTGTCTGAGGCAGGATTTGAAGTCAGAAAGAGGAATGATCCTGACTCCAGGCCAGGCACTCTATCCATTGGACCACCTAGCTGCCCAACATTCAAACAGAAAATTCATATAAAAGCCAAGATCTGAAGATACTATCTCCCTTTTCAAGAACCATCAGAGGCTCCTCATTGCCTATGAAATGAAATGTAACCAATAGCATATTTTTTTTTACATTTACATTTCATTTTGTTTTTCTCAACTACATGTTATCAAACATTTCTAACATTAAAAAAATTGAATTACAAATTATCCCTCCTTCCCCCCACCTTCATTATATATGTGCAATCACGTAAAACATTTCCATACTAGCCATATTGTAAAAACCACCCCACCCACATCTCACCCCCCCCAAATAAAACAAGAATAGAAAAATAAAGTTTTTTAAAAATCTACATTCAGATTCTATCATTTCTTTCTCTGGAGGTGGATAGCATTTTTCATCATAAATCTTTTAGAACTGTCTTGGATCTTTGCCTTACTGAGAACAGCTAAGTCATTCACAAGCAAGATTATAAAATAACTTTGCTGTAACTTTACAATGTCCTTATTTCACTTTAGTTCTGTTCATTTCACTTTGTTTCAGTTCATGTAGGTCTTTGCAGATTTTCTGAAACCATTCAGCTCTTCATTTCTTACAGCACAATAATATTCCATCACAATCATATACTACAAATCATTCAGCTACTATTCCCTAATTGACGGGCACATTCCTTCAATTTCCAATTCTTTGCCACCATAAAAAGAGCTTCTATAAATATTTTTATACATGTAGTTTCTTTTTCTTTGATCTCTTTCAAGTACAGTACTATTAGTGATATTGCTGGTATTTATGGTTTTATAACCCTTTGGGCATAGTTCCAGTTGTTCCCCAGAATGGCTGGATTAGTTCACAACTCCACCAACAATGAATTAGTGTCCCTATTTATTCTATATCTCCACCAACATCTGTCATTCTCCTTTTCTGTCTTATTAGCCAATCTGAGAGATATGAGGTGGTAGTTCGGAATTGTTTTAATATTCATTTCTCTAATAAATAATGAGTTAGAACATTTTCTCCCCTCCATAGTATTTTATTTTTTCCAATTACATGTAAAGTTAGTTTTCAATATTCATTCTTACAACATTTTGAGTTTCAAACTTTACGGCCATTATCTTATTTAGTTCTCACAATTATCTTATGAGGTAGCTATAATTTGATCCATTTTACAAAAAAGGAAACCAAGAGTGAGAGGACTTAAATGATTTGCCTGGTATCACAAACCAAATAAAAGTCTGAGGAGAGATTTAAACTCAGGTCTTTCTGACTCCAAATCCACTACTCTCCAGTCCTCCCCATGTCTGGAGGCTGGTTCTATTGCATCACTAATGCCTGAAATCTTCTATTCCCATGAAATCTCATCTTGGATGCCATCTCCTTTGTAGTCTTCCCTTAGCCCTACTTAGAAGCAGTCTTTCCCTCTCCATATTGTTCTTCTCTATGTTAGACTTCTATCAAGTTCTGTTTTAACTAAAAACAAATTTTCATTTTGTGTTTGTCAATAAGTTCATCTAGTGTTTATTAAAGACCTAATTTTGTGCCAGGTATTATTCTTCACATAGTGCTGGACACACAGTAGGTCCTTAATAAATCTGATTGACTACTGACTACTCTAGATTCTAATGATACAATAAAAAATAAATACATAAGTGGCTACCTTCAAGAAGCCCATTTTCTTTATACCTTACCCCAACTCTTTTCCATCATAAATTTCTGAAGGTCAGGGTCAGGGTCAGTTTTCATCTTTGCAGTTCTCTCTAGTACCTAAGAAGGTTTTTTGTACATTGCAGGTACTTTAAAAATGCTCCATAGATTGAAAAAAAAAATACTAGGCTTGGAATCAAAAAGGCAGAATCACAAATCTCAGCTGTCTCACTTGGAACATGAGTGGCCTTGGGTAAGTATTTTTACTTCTGTACAACTGTTTCCTAACACTTTAAAAATGAGAGTGATTGAACTAAATGAACTTTGAGGATCCTTCTGAGTCTATGCTATTATTCTATGATTTGAAATGGCAATTCTGTATGTATACAGAGGCAGAATGGCTCCAGGACCTGCCCTTGACAATTTTGGCTGGGGTAAGTCACTTAGCATCTTAGTGCCCCAGGCAACTTGATAAAACTAGCAGATATGACAAGTTGGATATAGAGAGATTGCACACTGGAAAGGAAGGAAGGAAGGAAGGAAGGAAGGAAGGAAGGAAGGAAGGAA
>NW_027185601.1:778414-828931 GCF_028583685.1 Petaurus breviceps papuanus | reverse complement strand
GGGAGGGAGAGGGGGGAAGGGAGGAAAGAAGGAGGGAGAGAGAGGGAGAGAGAGAGTAAGAGAAAAGCTAGAATTTATTATTTTTATATATGTAAAATTACATTAAATATGATCATAACTATCTGGTCAGGGTGATTCCAATTGCTCTGAAGTTATGTTTAGTTAATAATAATGACATTAAAGTTAATAACAATGACATGTTTATATAGGGCTTTGAATTTCACAAAACATTTCACATTCACATTTGATCCTCATAACCCTATAAAACAGATATTGCAAATCTCATCATTTCCCTTTTTACAGATTAGAAACTACTGAAACTCAGAGAGCTGAAATAAGTTGTTCTAGGCTACATGGCCAGTAAATTACTGAACTGGAATTCCCACTCCAGTTTTCTGGCTCCAAATTCAGGTCTCCTACTACTACCCAGCATGGACAGTATGGCATCAAGATGTGCTGGAAAGAGAGCTGGCATCACAGCCTGAAGAACTAGGTTCAAATGCAGCTCCTCATACTTACTATTGGAGTGAGCTCAGGCAAGTCTCTGGAATGGCCAGAGTTTCACATTTCTCATCTGTAAAATAAGTAGGTTTTGTGGGAAGGAGATGGACTATAAGGCCAATTAAGTCCTTTCTAGTCTTTAATGTGCAATCCTATTCTGCTCCTAAGGACTAAATGTGTGGTATGTGCCATATGTGTGTACTATGGGAGATCTCAATGGGATTCAGAGCTCTGGCTGAGGCAGTCAGGGAAGCCTTTGTGATGAAGGTATGTGGTGAAAGATGCTGTCAGAAGGAGACGAGAATAAGAATCACTCCAAGATTTTGAGCCTTGGAGAATTATGGTGCCTTTACTACAAACGGCTGTCTGGAAAGGGAATTACTTTTTTTCTTTGCTGTGAAAGAGGAGGTGGAGATGTTGATTTCAATTTTAGACATTAGAGTTATGTGGATACATTTTTCAAAACTTCTTCTTTTAGGACAGAGGAAGATTAATCAAGCCAGCCAGTATGTAAATTAAAAACATGTTGTTTCTGCACATGCTGGAAATATACATTCTTTACAGCAGGTTTTGTTCCAAGCTGTTTTAAAGTAGGAAAAGTTTTTTCTTTCCTAGGCACCTCCTATCCATCCCTTCATATCATCCCTGAGAAATTAATGACCTCCTGCAACTTCCCGACTACTTATAATTCCTAATCTGTCATATTACTAACACCTATCCTACTCAGGAAACAGTGAGAAAGAAAGCATCTGAGTCAAAAATGCATAAATTGGAAATAACTACTAAACTATCTGATCCCTTAATCCCCTCAGGCACTATTTGCATTAAAAAAAATCTTTTATCAATACAAAGAAAATAAAAATCTAATTGTGGATTTCTAACTAGGATGTTAGGGACTCTTCTAAAAGTATCATAAAAAATAAGAAGCTATCTACTTTTTCAAGGAGTCAGACCCCACCTTGCCTGAAATAGTTGACAGGTTGTTTCTGCCACAAATATAAATCTCATATATTGTTATGCCTTGACAAAATTTGAAACTTGAATTCAACTTTATTATAATGTACATGATCTATTCATATTTTTGAGAAATGATTTAGGGATTCAATTAAAATATTTCATAAGTTTTGATTAAAATAGAGATTTATAAATTTAACTACTGAAATATTATGTAGGTCATAGGAATTCATATTTTATCAAATAAATAAGCAAATTAAAAATATGTAAGGACATTTCAGTTCTATGTGACAGGAACATCTGAAAATATCTCTTCCATTTTTGTCTTTAGTTAAATTACTGTCAAATTCAAGTCACACTGTGAAGTGCAGAGCACAGCTTGAATAGATATGATGCTTCCCAAGAGGAAATGCTGACAATCTAGGTAAGGGGAATGCACATGAAGATCTGGCATGGGAAGGAGGCACTGAGGGAACCAAGAAAATTTTCAAAAACATGAGAAAGGAGACTCTTCACTCTGTGGGGATTGGCATGGAGTTCCATCTAGGGAAGTACTCCCACTTGGTCTTTCCAATGTACCATTCCCCCAGCTCTCAGGCTGTTCCTGAGAAAAGTTCTGGAATCAATTCAAATTCATGGTTGGCCCCAAAAGCTTCCCTGAGGAGAATATTGGCACTAGTGTTTATCTCTCAGTTCTTAGCTCTCAGTCTCTAATCTAGGGACCACTTGTGGCTCAAAAGCTTTTTTCCCCATTTATTCCTGTGCTAAACACAAGCCACACACAACTGTGAATGTATTTCGAAAACAGATTTTTTTTTTGTTCCAATGAATGATTTCAGACTCTTTTTATTTGTTAAATACTGGAGAAATGAATATCTTTTGTCTTTTATTGTTATCATTAGTTGTTGTTGGATTAGTAGGAAGAACAACAACAATAATAATGCTCTATATTGCTATTATTTATTTATTTTTTTTAAAGCAATCGGGGTTAGGTAACTTGCTCAAGGTTACACGGCCAGTTATTTCTGGGTGTGGTGCTGAGTATCTGAGCCTGGATTTGGATTCGATCCCAGGTCATCCCGACACTGGAGCTGGTGCTCTTACTCGCTGAGCCACCTGGGCACCCCTAAGCAATTGGGGTTAAGTAACTTGCTCAAAGTTACACGGCCAGGTGTTTCTGGGTGGGTGCTAAGTGTCTGAGCACGGGATTCGATCCCAGGTCATTCGGACTCTGGAGCCGGTGTTCTTACTCACTGGGCTACCTGGCCGCCCCTCTATATTGCTATTAATACTTGTTGTTGTTGTTGGAGGAGGAAGGATAATAGTAACTCCTTTTACAACCCATGACCAAATCTTTATTCATACCAAGGGGTCAGGAAAGGAGGGTTGGTTAAATGAATGAATGAATAAAGCAAGACACAATGGAGGCTCTGTTTGCCCTGGGACTATTGATATAGCAGCAAATCTCTGGAAGGAATTCTAAAATGCTAATTAAACAGGTCTGCTGGTCCAATCATTGAGCAGATTAACACACTAGCTAGTATGAAAAGACTGCTCCCACTTCTTCAGAAATTAATGAAGTATTTTCTATATCTTTCCTCCTCTCTGTATACAGTATATTGTAAATTACTACAGACAGTTTTTGAAAGAGGCCCCAAAACGATTTTTAAGTACCCCCAATTTGCAGTGTATTCGGGAGAGGGAAGGAGGGAGGCAGTAACTGTCCCCCCACATGTGGAAGGAGAGGGCCTGCACATGGTTCAAAGACTGGGGAGAGCAGGAGGAGGAACATGCAGGGGCTAAGGCCAGCTTCGTGGGGTCCTGGCCCTACCCGAGAGGAAGGACGCTTGCGCTAGACCGGAGGGAGCCAGACCAGGAAACAGTCAGGCGCCACGTGGGGGCTGAGGCTAGACATTTAGGAGGCAGGTATGATAGGAAGACAGACTGGCTGGGAGGGTGGCCACAGTGGGGCAGAGATGCCCTGACTTGGTGCAGGAGATCTCAAGTTAAGCCCTGCATCCTGGTGGAGGTCTCTCACACCTCCATTATTTCTCTTTCACTTGCAGGATCTCTTTTATCTCTTCTCTTCTCTTCTCTTCTCTTCTCTTCTCTTCTCTTCTCTTCTCTTCTCTTCTCTTCTCTTCTCTTCTCTTCTCTTCTCTTCTCTTGTCTTCTCTTCTCTTCTCTTCTTTTTCTTTCATTTCTTTTCTTTTTCCTTCTTTTCCTTTCTTTTCTTTTCATCTTCTACTTGGAGATGGGAGGCCACACAGTGCCCAGCCACCAGGCAGAAAGGGAGAGAGGTAAAATTAACATAGGTGGCTTTTTTTGTTTGTTTCCAAATGTAGGTTTGTTTCAGAATTCTTTATGTAAAGTAAAATTTGTGTAAAGCAAGAACTTTGTAATTGCATTTATACATTTATGGTTCATAAAATACTTTTTCTACTACAGTGATGTAGGTAATGTGAGCATTTCAATCCCTGTTCTATAAATCAGGGGACAGGGAATCTTAAATTTTTAAGCTGTATTCCTACTATCAAACAACTAATAAGTGTTATAGATGAGATTCAAAACCAAGTTTCTTTGCTCTAAATGTAGCAGTTCTAGTACAGAGCACTGTCAGCATTAGAAACCTGGTAACTGAAAAATCATTTGACTATGATTTTATGCATTTTTTTCATTGTTGCTGCATTCCCTCAGCTTCTTGGGGGATGGGGAGCATTTTTTCCAAAGCTTAACTAAGAAAAATGATTCTCGGGGTCCCTTTCAGATAGAATATGGACCTAGTCTAGCTACTAAGCCCTTCTTAAGTGCCTACTAACCTGCTACATACCAAGAACTATGCTAAGTTCTGTGCTTACAAGGAAGGGTCACAGTATCTTATCTCCTTTCTGCTTTCATGGAGCTAACATTCTAATAAGTCAGAGAACATGAAAACAATTATATACAAAAAAGGATTCACTGTAGTTAATCCTAGAGGGAAGGCACTAGCATTACCTACTTTGTATTGTGTAAGTCCCTTATAGAAGCAGAGACAAGAACACCACTACAGCAGGTCAGAAAATGTCTGCCTTTGAAAAATCAAAGTTTTGCCTCTGAGAATGACTTATTTCCTTTCAATTTGCTGAGGGGATTCAGAAATTAACATGTCTTCTCATCCTTTTGATTGGAATTAAAATCATGAGGTAATAGTGTTACCAGCACTAGACAAAGGAGGCTTTATCCTAGGTCAAGGGTAGGGAATTTCTGGCCCCAAGACCTCCTGCCACTCTCTAGGTCCTCAAGTGTGGCTCTTTGATGAATCCAAAATGAATCCATATTGAAATCCAATGACATCAATATTTGGGGAGTTGGGGAATTGTATTTCCATGCTTCTTCCCCACGATGACCAAAGTCCCCACATCTCACTGTGAAGTCCTTTGAATTGGCCCTGAACTGCCACTTTTTCCAGTACAATCCCAATTGTTTTTGTCTCAAGTGAAAAAAATCTCAATAATTATGAGAAGTGGCTCTGTGTGTGTATGTGTGTGTGTGTGTGTGTGGTGTGTGTACTATATCACACTTTCTATTCAGTTACATTAAAATGTATATTTGGCACTTACACTGACAGTGACCTTATATGCATTACTCAACTATATAAATCAGTTCATAAGCCCTGGTTTGGAGGTGACATTATTGTTCTGTCCTCTAACTTAATAGTATCATTTTAGACTCAGATTGCATCTTCAAAAAATGTAAAATTTCAACTCAATTATCCAGATCAATAGCTGCTTTGTGCTTATCACATCACGAAAAATGTCTAGATTTATCAATTCAAATAGTGGTAGAACTGGAAAAGGTAATCTCATTCACTGAGATACCTTTGTACCCCAATGTCAACACCTACTTTTGGAAGACTGTATTCTGATTGAGTGCCATTGCCCACTTTTGTACCTGAATCCCACAAGGGTAATGAATATTTCTAAACACAAAGAAGGGCCTGTTGTAGGGACATGGAGGCCCTCATGGGACTGGAGATGTCTAGATATGTACATAACACCCCATACTCCACCCCTCTCAAGCCCAAGCACATGACAGAACCTGAAGGAAGAAAGGAGATTTTCAAACTAAAGATTGCTTCATTTTTAGAATAATTTATCAACCACACACAGCACTGAAAACACAATGAGAGATCATACTTTTCCAAAATTCAATGTCATTATGCGATATTAAAGCAGTCAGCACTGTTTTTATGTGTAGACAGATGTCCTGCAAAAATGCTGTCTTTTTGAATAGCGTACTGTCTCAATAAGCAACAACTCATGAATTATAACTAAAGAATTTTTTTTTTTTTGGTAAATAGTTTCAAACAGAAACTGCCTATCACTCACTTGTAGGACCTACCTCACAGGTTTGTTGTGAGAATATAATGACATAATGTATTCAAATTGCTTTGCCAGTTTATTATTATACATTCACAGCTTTATTTCTTAACCCAACATTCTTCATTACCATAGAAATTCGGAACATGCCCCAGTATAAAAACATGGAATATTGAAGAAAAAACAAACTCAGTCATTTCCTTTGGTCTATCAATATGTTGGAAAATAAGTTAAATAGCTGAATTGATTTATTTTTAATAAAATAATTGATTTGGACTGCATAAACTATTTATTTTCATCAAAATGAATTGCTAATAGATAGGAATAGAGCTCCTGAACAGGATCATGGAATTTTTTGATCTAGTTAATTTTGAAAAAAAGAAAAGTCTTAAAGATGGTTGATATATAAAGAACAAGTGAGAAACAGCTGAATCAGTGATCATATCTAGTAACAGTTATTTCATGTGTTGAAGGGGAAATGATCTTTTCGATTGCTTTCTGTTTAATAATTTAGGATAATTATGTCTGGTTATAAATCAAAAAAGATGACTGAGTTGTTCTTTGTAATACTTAAATGATATTTTGTTTATTTCAAGAAGCAAAGTAGAGGACCAAAGCACTGGTAATCATTCAGATCCTTAAACTATGGCTCCAGAAGTAAATTTAGATGAATTCATGCTCATTTATAACTTTCTTTCTGAGTTAAGAATGAATAAAATTGTAATATATTATTCAAACAATTGAGAACAATTAGATCAATACATTCTGATTTTCTTATTTTAATATATATATTATATTTTATTATATATTATATATTATAATATATTATTAAATAGTATATTTATATTTATTATTATTTTAAGTAACAGATAAAAAGATCATCCAGTTCAACAAAGGTTTCTTCTGATTTTCATTGTAATCTCAAACATAAATCCACTTTAAAAAAAAAGATATTACTTGCAGAAAAAAAAAAAATATATATATATATATATATTGTTTTTGCAACTGTATACAGTTTTATATATACCCAAGTTCTAAATCATCGACCCATGGCATGCAAGTTGATGATTTATTCTTTATTTGTTTTTGTTTTTTCTTTTCAGGCAGGTCTAGCTCTAATGAGAATCTTCAGTTCTGTGAAACCTTCCTTGACAACTACTCTTACCTGCCTTGCCTTCTTGTTCCCAGCTCAAATTAATTTCCTTTTTGAATTTCCTGGAGCATTTTATTCTAAATATCTCTTCCTTTTCTACTCTACATTGAATAATTCTTATTCGTCTATGTGGCACATTAGATTTAAGCAACTTCGGAAGAGGAAGAGGGTGCAGGAAAGGGCCTTGGAGTCAAGCTTCTGTCCTGCTTCATTAGTTTCATGCCTCATAAAATGCCTGTCATATAATCGTTTATAAGAATACTTACAGCTCTGGAAACACTGACTCTGCTCTTGAAGCAATGGGTAAATGTTCAAAGTTATGATTCTTATTCTTCCAACCATTTGTAAACTTTATATATTTCCTAACCTTTGTTGAAAATATTTGCATTTACAATTATACTGTTTGCTTAATTTAAAAGAGTATCTATGTATCACTTCATGTAGCTATATAGAAGAGATATGGGGGGAGGGGAAGAGAGAGGAAAGACAGAGACCTGGCTAGAATACAAAGATTGTAAAAGGCTTTCATGCTTCGGGTGTGACTTAGATATAATAATCAAATTGATTTGGTTATTAAGATTATATGATTATCTATGGAATCAACAAATGGTCCCTGAATTGAATTGATTCCCCATTACTAATAAAGGAAAACAAAATTTAACTTATAGAGATCTTCCTCGCTGATTTATTTCAGGGATGAGTTTATTGAAAATAAGAACAGCTAATAGTAGTCATACAATTTGTGTCAGAAGACCTGGGTTTGAATCCTAATGAATGGCATATATTGGCCTGTGTAACCTTGGATATATCATTTGATATTTTTCAGTTTCCTCATCCACAAAATGGGAGTAAAAGCAGTTAAAATATAAACCTCAATGGATGATTACGGGAGAAACCCATTGTAAATGTCAAGTGCTATATAAATGTAATTTGTCATTATGAGAAGTATTCTATGTGTAAGGCAGCTAACTTGGAAATAGTTGTGAGGTTTGAAGTACCATTTGGTTTCAGAAACATTTTTTCACTAGAGTACCTTTGGAATCTCAAAGGAAAGAAACAAGAAGCTTACCGAAATATTCTATTCATTTTACATGCCCCTCCCTGGACATCCCTTTATTGTGGGAAATAACTATAGAAAACTTCCTTAGTAGATTCCTAAGAGTTTTATAATGTCTACAGTTATTTTAAAAATGGAATTTCGCTTTCTATATCTTCCAACTACGTTTTGTTGATAATTTGTAGAAATGTTGAAGATTCATATGGGTTCATTTTATATCCTGCAACTCTGCTAAATCTGTTAATTATTTTAGCAACATCTTTTTAGTTCATTTTCTAAGTATACCATCATATCATCTGCAAAAAAAAAAAAAAATATTTTGTTTCCTCATTGCCTATTCTATTCCTTCAGTTACTTTTTCTTGTCTTCTTGGCACTACTGTTGCATTTCTAATGCAATACTATATAATAATGGTGATAATGAATATTCTTGCTTCACCCCTGATCTTATTGGGAAGGTTTCTAGATTTATCCTTGTTACAGATAACATTTGCTCTTCAGATAGCTATCACTTATCATTTTAAGAAAGTCTCCAAATATTCCTGTACTTCCTAGAGTTTTTAATGGAATGGGTATTGTATTTTTGTCAAAAACTTTTTCTGCACCTATTGATATAACCTTAGGATTTTTTTGTTATTGATATGGTCTCTTATGCTAATATTTTCTTGATATTGAATCAGCCCTGTGATCCTGGTATAAAATGCACCCTGTCATAGTGTTATGATCCTTGTGATATATTGCTGTAATTTCCAAGCTAGCATCTGATTTAAATTTTTTGCATCAATATTCATTAAGGAAATTGGTCTATATTTGTCTTTGTTTATGTTCTCCCTAGTTTAGATATCAATTCTGCATTTATGTTATAAAAGGAATTTTGTAGCACTCCATCTATTTTTTTCAAATAGTTTACATAGTATTAGGATTTGTTCCTTATGTATTTGGTAGAATATCCTTGTAAATCCATCAGGTTCTAAGCGATTTTTCCTGAGGGAGCTCATTGATGATAAGAACACTGCCATTCTCCCAGTTGCTCAGATACAAAACTGTTTTGGGCTTACTAAAGTCTGTTGGTTCTATGGCTAAAGTGACACATTCCTCCTGAATATTCCACAACATCAATACAGCAGTTCAGGTTCCCTAATAACTCTCATCTAAACTATTACTTTAATGTCCTAATTTATCTTTCTGCGTCAAATTAATCTATTCCAAATATCTCTGCCAAATTTATTATTACTGGCTTCCCATGGCCTTCCTAATAATGGAATTTTCCTACTAATTTATAAATGATATTCCAGAAATATTATGTTTTGATCTGCCCTAAAAAAAAGCATTTTTAGTCCCCAAACACCTTTTTTTATCATTAAATATACAGATCCTTTTTTTTTTCAAAAGAGGTTTTTTTAATTATATAGATAATTGTCTCTATTCTCTACTTCACTTTGGATGAGTTAGATTGGATAACACAGATAATGAAACTACAGATATATAGCAAACTGTCTTGAATTAGAAGCAAAAGAATATCAGGAATTTTGGCCAACTTTGGCTGTGTACCAAGGGAAATGTCCTGAATCTGAAACTGAAAGCAACAGATGATACAGTAATTCCATAGGAATGGATGTGGCTATTTCTCAGGATTCATAGAAAATCCACAATAGACTTGACACTGAAGTTGAAAATGGACACAAACCAAATTATATGAATGCTCTCAGGGGTGTCCTGTTTTGGGGTAACATTATAAAGATTTTTTATGGCTCAATTTAACATCCCTACATTATGTTCATTGTGTAAGTGTGCCATTTCATGGGCCACTGTTCTCTACTCTGTTTCAGGTAATTCTGTTTCAAAATGAGCAGATAAGACCACACTGTTCCACATCAATATGTTTATACCTGGTGAAGGGGACGTGAAGGGCTGTACTATACATGGCTCATGAATCAATGAAAAATGAGGCCACATTCATGCACCATTTGCAGTGCAGTTTTGTATATCCTGCATCCAAAATAATTACAACTATTATGCTCCATGTTTTAAAGAAAAATCACATCTTTTCTACTGGAGAAAATTGCTTTCTAAGTAGATAACAGATTTCTGAACCAAGCATAATATGCAGTAGAAAAGTTAAAGCAAAACACTTATTTTTCACTTGGATAGCCATCACCCTTTTTCTCCCAATGGAACATAATAGCTCTAATTGATTTTTGCTGCAGATTATCTGTACACCATTAATCTAAAATGCATTATGAATCAAAACTCATTATGTCCATCAAAACATTATAATGAATGGGAAAAATACCTTCACAACTCATCCATTAAAAAGATGAATAAACACATATAAATACTATATCAATGTTTTGACCTTAAATCAATACTTAGTCTTGCAAACAGATTATATAATCATTTCACAATGGATCTTTCTTAGTGTTTTTTATGGCATCTTCCTCATAGGAAAATAATAAAAAAAAGTTTTTTTAAGCCCTTAGCTAACATTTCCTCTGTTGATCTCACATAATTGACTTTCTCATAAATTAATTAATCAAATAGGAGGCTATATTAGGCCACACTTTGGCGACCTAATGTAAGTATAATTTTCTTTCCTGATGCATTCCAAGAATGTATCTTTCCATATTATGTTCACAATATGTTTAAACCCAACATTTTATCTATAACGAATGGCTTTATTGTGCCCCTTTAAAGAGGAGAAGAAAGACTATGCAGTCCTGAAATCCCTTACCTTGTAAGAGGCAAAACTAACAACCACATTTAAGGTTGGAATCTCTAACTCAAATAGCGATAATTTTAGTGTTGAACAACAGGGTACTGACAGTTCTAGTTTAGATAATGCCTATCCCCCCCAAAAATGGTAGAAAATAGGTATCATCTGTTCTCTGTATATGTATTCTGAGTATAAGTTATCAAGTCTGGAAACTTTACTGTGTATAACAGAAATTTACTCCCTCCTTTTTCCTCCTTTTATGACTATTACATTGATTAAATATACAAAATTCCCTGAATATGGAGTTACATAATCTGGGTTTGTTTACTAACTCTTCTACTTTTTTTTTTCTTTTTTGGAGGCAATTGGGGATAAGTGACTTGCCCAGGGTCATACAGGAGAAAGTCAGGGCCTCCTAACTCCATGGCCAGTGCTCTATTCACTGAACTACCTAGCTGTCCCCTAAGTAACTGTTCTAATTAAAAGTAAATCTGTAGTGGTTTTCTGTGACTTATGTTAAGGGATATTAAGGGGGAACCCTGAACTTGTCTTTTTGAGTTGCCATATTTTCCAAAAACGCTGGACCTAGAACATGCAGGAAGCCCTGAACATATCAAGGACAAAGCTGCCCCTCACCCCCCAGCTGACATAATTTGTTGTTTGCACCCCACACTGCCTCCCTGTGTGTCCTTCGGAGGCAAGACAGGCACCAGCCAGTCTGTTGGAGTAGGAAAAATGCCTGTGCATCGTGGGTCCCAATTGGACCCTCCTATCTTCATAGTCTAGCATTCCCTAAGGGAAAAGAATGTGGAATTTGTCATCACCTTGCTCCTCCCATTTTGTTGTACTGTTATAAATATGTATACTTTTTGCAAGAGCTGTGAACCCTTTGGATTCCACATGAATGTTTATTTCTTTTGTAATAAACCTGGTTTTCAATAAGTCTTGTGATGCTATGATTGCCTGGTGATCTTGGACCAGTCACTTCTCCCTGTGCCTCGTTTTCATTATTGATAAATAATAGAGTTTTTATAGATGACCACTAAACTACCTTCCAGTTTGAATCTGTGCCCCTATAGCTATAAAGAAAGCAAACTGTAATATAATGGGTTGTGATAGTAATGGCAATTAAAGATTCCCCTGTATTGGCTTGGTTTTCAAATTGATTGTATTAAAACCCAGAGCTTGTTAATCCCACCTGTGGGATGGACTTTTTGATGTGAAAAGAAAGTCCTGACTGGGAGGAGCTGGTGACGTAGATTTGGAGAGACAAGAGAGAGGCGGAAGTTCTTTTTGGGAGCAGCTCCTCGTGGAGAGGGAGAGACTAAGAGATTGCTGGTGGCCGCTTTGAATTGCCCTGGACTTTTGAGACCTGCCCCCTGAGCTGCCAAGGACTGAGGAGACATGGCTGTTTTGCTGGTACTTTGTCTGTCTGTTTTGATGTTATTTTGCCAGATTTGTCCACTGGTGAAAGACTGTCCTGTTGAAGAAGTCCTGGAACCTGGCATTTGGTTAAGAAGGCCTGAGACTGTCCTGCAGACAGAGAGTGAATACTGTCCACTGGTGAGGGACAGTACTGAGAGTGAATACTGTCCACTGGTGAAGGACAGTGCTGTTGTTGCAGGGGTCTGGGAGCCTTTCTGTTGGTTCAGAAGCCCTGAAGAAGGATTTTCTTGTTGTATGTTTACAGAAATCCTGGGAGAGGGCTTTGCTAATGTGTTCAGGGGTTCTAGGACTGTTCTACAGACAGAGGATAAATTCATGAAGGGACTGGCAATGTATCTTATGGCCTTGCTAAGCCTTGTCTCTCCAGGAACTAAGATTGCTGAGAACTTGCCTCGTGTCAAGATGAAGAAAAGACCTCCATTTGGGTATTAAGTGCTGTGTTTAAACTTGATGTAACTCTGGGGTAGATTCAATTGTGATCCAGGGGTGGGGAACTTTTGACCTTTTTGTGTTCTATGGTTGAGCAAATGAATGTATTTTACTTATGTTTGGAAACTAATCTCCATTTGAGAAGAGGGGCTTTGTGGTGGACTTAATTAAGGTATAGCCTAGGGGTGGAGAAGTATTTGGAACAGAGACTTTGTAATTGATTGAATGATTGGAAAGTCCTGGGGTGGGGTAGGCCTTGGAGATGATTTAATCACACTTAGTAAATGCTGTATTTTGAATGATGTCATGTTTTGATCTTCTCTGTTCTGGGTTTGTTACTGAATAAAATAGAGAGCACCTATGCTGGTATTTTGAACCTGGGAAGTTGCCTTCTTTTGGTATTATATTACATGGGTCTACCTCATCATGTCCTAGAGAAAAACAAAACAAAAAACCTGATAGGCCAGTCCTCCCTCTTCTGTCTCCTAGAGTTGTGAATTTGTAAGACAAAGTGAGAGTTCTCCTTGTCTTGACTCTTAATTGTCCAGCTAATTAGAAGTTTGGTTCCTAGATAGTACATGAATCATTTTAACTTTAGCTAATAAAATGGTACAGTGGGTAGAGCTGCATTTGGAGTCAGGAGGACTCATCTTCCTGAGTTCAAATCTATCCTTGTCCACATACTAACTGTGTGATCCTGGGCAAGTCACTTAAACCTGTTTGTTTTAGTTCCTCATCTGTAAAATGAGCTGGAGAAGAAATGGCAAGCCACTCCAATATCTTTGCCTAGAAAACTCCAAATGGGGTCAGAAAGAGTAGGACATTACTGAAATGACTTAACAACAGCAACAAGCTAAGTAAAAACTAGGAGAAAGAGAAAGAATGCTAGGAATTAGGTAAAAAATTTCCCAGAAATAAAATTAAGATACACTTCCTCAAAGGTGGCTCCAAAATCAGTAAGAGGTTCTCTAAATACGATTAAGGGAAAAGAATGGAAAAGGAGGGGAGAGAAAAAAAGAAGGGAGAGAAAAAAAGAAGGCAGAGAACTGATGCATCCACTTGCTGATAATGATGCGATGATAAAAGATATAATAGTGTGGAAGTTCTTAGCCTTTTTTGTATTAGAGACACCTTGGAAGTGTGATAAGCCTATGGTCTCAGAATAAAATAATGAAATGCACAAAATAAAATCCAAAAGACTACCAAGGTAATCCAAAATACCGAGATTCAGTTATCATGATATATTTTTAAAATGTACAAGAGGCCAGAGCTAAGGAGTTTTAAAGGACTTTAGTGCCCAAAGGAGAATGATTTGTGATAGATTTTAGATGGATGGGGGAACTTAAAGCCTTCTTGATTAGGTTTAAATCTCTTAATGTGTACTGGAGCAGAGTAGCTGACTTGCACCATATGTATCTTATTTTCTAGATTATAGCTATTGATTCAATGCATTACATTATCCTAGAAAATAAAATATTTTTTTAAAAAATAAGCTAAAGTTGAGGATTCCATTCATTTCTAATTACCCAGAAATTTGTCCCATAGAAAACTGCAGATGGTTAAGAGTCCTAAGAGATCAGGCTAAAGAAGGAGAATAATGAGGAGCAGCAGGGCTAGCTAGATACAATGGCTGCTACCACTTTATCCACTATTGAGTTCTACAAGTAGAGGCAGAGGCACTTACCAAGGTATCTAATAGATAACCTGGAAGCACATCTAATGCCCTAGGTTCTACCTAGTTTTTTATAGACATAATAAATAATTATGTCTTAAAGTGCCCTTAAATTGAGAACCTCAAACTGAATGAAAGCGGTAATGTGCTTCTTGTAACATGGGAAATTTGTTCTTTTTCCACCAGAAGGTTCAAACTATAAAAACATGCCCACAAACTTTTATGAAAGAGTCACTTCTATAAAAGAGTTCTTGACCATTTAAAGTAATTGTGGAGGCTGGGAAATTCACTAATAATAAAAAAAAATTCCATTTTACTTTATTCTAGTTCTTTTCTACCTTATTGTCCTCTATGTTACTAACTCCCTTTGTTGTCTACATGATATTTGAGCTGCTATACATAAGTTCAATTGTTGCAAGCTCTAAACTATCTTTATCTGTATCTATATATGTACATACATATATGCATACACAGTAATATATTCATGCATCTTAAGTTCATGTTCTGAATGTTTAGATTTTACTTGTGGAAAGATCAGTAATCAGTATACTTTGAAATACAAAATTTACTAAATGTACACTCTTTTAGTGTAGTCATCTTTACCAATATGCATTAACAACTAAAACAACTGAGGAAAATTTGTAAATTTTTTGTATCCAAAAATTTCATGGTCAAAAAAATTACCTGGCCCGTTTCCATTAACTTCTATTTTTCAACATTTTGGGTGTACTTAATAAGTTCTGTGGGTAAGGTACTATGGAAAATAGAAAATTTAATAAAATAGACTGTAATTTCTTTTTATCTCACTAGTCTTCAGTTTCATCTATAAAAGGAGATGGTTGGGCTAAATGATGTATCAGTGCCTTTCTAGCTCTAATTAAACAGTTCTTTTAAATATAAGGTTCTAGCTCATCCAGAGCCTATTCTTTCCTTTTCCCTTGGTCTCTTCTTCTCTCTTGATGTCTGTACCTCTTGTTTTCCCCCTTTGCTTTTATATCTCTGTCTTTTCATGCTTTTGGCTCTGGTTACCTCCAGAATCCTTTCCCATATTCTTCTCTTTGACTTTCCTCATCTCTGTATACCACTGCTTATTCTTGGTGTCTCTCCCTTTCCCATTCTTTCCACTAAATGTATCCCTTTCTCTTAACCTGGCATAATATAGAAATCAAATCTATTTGTAGCTACTCTATTATTAATATTTAGTAAAGTTTTCTTTTAAAAAGTGGGTTATTGAACTCCCTGTATTCCTCTCTCAAAATGTGAAACTAAAGAAAGCAAACAGTAACAAAACTCCACTTGCACTTTTTTAACTGTGTGTTGTCCTTGATTTCATTCTTCTTTGCATGACATTGCCTTCTCTATGGGAATGCTTCTTTGCCGTTGTGCTTATAAAAGTGCTTTAATGTTTTTGTTGTGGTGGTGGTGGTGGTTTTTTAATTGAAACTAGATGGATTTCCTAAATCTGTGCCAATTTAATGAAAATTAATCTTAGAAATGAAGGGTAAGGTGCGGCTAGGTGGCGCAGTAAGTAAAGCGCGGGCCCTGGAGTTGGGAAGACCCGAGTTCAGTTCCGGCCTGAGACACTTAACACCCACACACACACACACACACAAATACTAGCCGTGTAACCTTGGGCAAGTTACTTAACCCCAATTGCCCTCCAAAAGGCAAAAAAAAAAAAAAGAAAGAAATGAAGGGTAATAGGAAACCCTACAGATTCAGCAATAATCAATAGCGGATTGTCTTAGGTCTCAGAGTTAGTAAGACCTGGGAAGGTCTTTTCACGTGCTTGGACTTCAGATTGCCCATTATATAATCTACCTCACTGTACAGGATATGTATACCTGATGTAGAGTGTTGGGAGGATCAAATGAGATAATGTAGTTAAATCATTATTTCCATCCTTAAAATTCTATTTAATTGTGTTATAATTTTTACCATAAAGCTCTACTCCCTTGAATTGTCACTAGCACCAGTAGGTGAGTTACCTTTACTTCAAAGTTCATATAAAACAGAGAATAAAGGTTTAGGGCTTTCCCATTTTTTCCTATTAAAAAAAAACATTAAGATAGAAATCAAGTTAAGTATTTATTACATATTTCCCATTTTCTGAACATTTTGCTATGTATCAGAGAGATTTAAAAAAAACATCCTTTTCTACAAGAGGTTACATTCTAAAGGGGAGAAATGAAACACAAAATGGAGATAAAAAGCAAATTGGGAGGGGGTAGTTGGAAAGTGTGGGGAATGGTTCAGAATTCCAGAGTAGGCAGTGTCACTGGGAGAGAAGTGAAAGAATTAATATGGCTGTCCCAGGATGGATTGATGTTGTATATCAAAATAGATGTCATAGGAGAGGTTCACCAGCAGGAGGAGGGGAACAAAAGGATGGAAGGATCTTCCAGGGTGAAAAGGCTGCTTCTCTCCATGGAAAATATATTTGGAGAATCAGGAGCAGAAACCAGGGAAGACTGAAGAAGGATAAAACATATTTTCCCATCAATATCTGCAAGAAACGAAAATACATTCCAAACCTATTTAAACCAAGGAAGCACTTTCTTTAAAAATGCTCTAATTATTCCCAGTCCAACATATTGAACAGGCAGTTCAAAGAGATGGATGGATAATGTGGAAAAGATGCAGAATGATCAATTGAAATGACAACCACATTTAACTTTATCAGAAATGACCTGAAAACCCATTTACCATAGTCATCTTTTGCACTGAGCTGTGTAATAGTGCTTTTAATGAAAGAGACAAGCATAACTTAACTAATTACCTATAGACACCAAAATTAGTCATGTCAGTGACTCCCTCACACACATTTTCTTGGACCTTCTCTCTTTTTTTCTCAATGACGGGGGAAAAACCAACAACATGTACATCTGAAAATGTTGAGAATTAAACAATTAAAAGATATATTGTCACAATTGACCAAATGCAAGAGCATTATAACTGAAAAGCTATCTATTTTCGAATAATAACTTTCAAACAGGTAGTCATACAGTTTGGCAAACATTTTTTAAACTATTTGTGTCATGAACTCTTTCATCTAAAGTAACATGTTAACATGGATTAGTCAAATCACTACTCTAAATCTATAATCACCTTTCTGTAATCAGTGTAATGATGATAAAAAGGTGGACAAAAATAAGTTGCTAGGTAGGAGAATGTTAGTGGGTCTAAAAATATGTAAGAAGCATTTTTATTAATCTGAAGGAAAAATGATTTGATCTATCAGATCTATTATTTCAAACAGAGTTATTGAGACATATATAAAAAAGGAACAAGATGTTGACTAAACATTAATGGTGCTGTGTGAATTAAATATGCATTTTATTCAGGAAGACATAGACTCCTGTCTCTGACATATACTGACTGTGTGATGTAGGCAAGCCACTTAACCTCTGAGTGACCCAAAATTATTCAATCAATAACCACTTATTAGGTAACTATTAGGTTCCAGACATTGTGCTAAGCCCTAGCAATAAAAATGCAATTCACGAAACAATACTTAGTCAATTCTCTAAGGTTCTAAGTTGCAAAACAATTCTCCTTCGAATTGATAGAAAGCCTACTCCCCCAGAGTTTCCTATATTAATGGATGAATGAATGAATGAACTTACTATGAGCAAATCATTGAGCTAAATGTTGGGGCTAGAAAGAGAATAAATGAAGACAGTCTCAAGGAGTTCACATTCCATCGGGGGAGGCACATAGGTTTCAGATGTAAGCCATATTAAAACATCCCATGTCCCTAAGAGTGCATCAAAATAGAAGCATATGATAAATACAACTTTTTAAATATAATTTCTACTACCCAAAATATATCAATGAAAACATAAGGCTAAATTAGAAATTTATCTTTTAATCTGTCTAAATTTATATTATGCCCTCTTCTTTTTTATATAGAATTATTGAATCATAAAAGACCTTTAAAATTATCTGTAACAATATCTGGTAACAATGGTAGAGGTGATACTAGATATTTCATCTTCAAACTCCCCATATTGTCATTTTTTTTCCTGTATGACACATGAATATTCTTGTAATCTTACAAGATATCACAAAATTTGTACTTTGGGGGGAATGAGTTTTATTGCAAAGAATTGCATCATTGAAACACATCCTTTTCACTCATGAAAAGAATTATCATAAAAGTGAAAGACTAGCACATATTAATTGGTGATTAGTATCTAGGGAATACTGTAACATGAGAAAACTGACCTTGCAACCAAGGTGAAAAGCAAAGGAAATTATTCTGGATAATAAGAGGTATTGGTTTATGCCCAAGGCCGACGGGGAGGGAATGAAGTGAGGTCGTGTGACAGAGATAGTTTGCTTTCCTTATCAGGACTCTGAATATGAATCAGTGCAACTAAAATATTTATTTTTTTCCAACCTTTTCTCCAAGAAAGGAAAGATTAATTGAAGAGGAGCTAAAAAAAAAAAAAAGAGAGAGAGAGAAAACTGATGAATTGCTGAACAAGATGATACTTTGTAGTTGAGGCTGAAGGGGAATGGTTGAAGAGATCTGGAGAAGTATTAATGAGTCTAGAGGAAAGACATTTGGTATAATTCTTTCTGTGTGTAAACAATTGCCTCAGTTAAACCTGCCTCTTTGGAAGCTGCTTTGTCCTTCTAAGCCATGAATCTACACAGCAATGATTTACTGCCCTGCTAAACAGCAGCATCTTAACAGAAGTGATCATAGGAAATAAATATTTATTTTAAGTGCCATTAATGCCTTCAGAAAACAAAAGAGAGAAACATGTCTCCACAGAGAACACGGAAGGGGTTTACCTTTGGGGTGGTCCCCTCTCTCCACCAAGGCATGATGAATGAATGTTATTGGCTAAGGAATAGGTAATAAAACAGTGATCTCTGCGTCTGGACTCCTATAACATCTATTACCTATATAGCACAATCTAGCACTTGTTTATATGCATAATTAATGATCTCCAACACTTAGGATTTGTATGGAAGAGACCTTAGATATCACTAAGCTCCACCCCCTCATTTTACAAATGAGAAAGCTCATGAGGGAAAGAGAAGAGTAATTTAGCCAAGGACATAGCTAGACAGAGCAGTATTTGCCAAATCTAGGACTTCAAATCTACTTCCCTTTCTACTTCTATATATTGTCTTCTTTCAGCAGAATAAATTAAATCTCCTTTAAACTCTTTAAAAAAACCTTTGAGAAAAGGAATGATGTTATGTATTGTTCTTAAATCACCATACCACCCACAGTACCGTATTAATAATAGATGACCCTTATAAGAAAGAATTGCAATGAATATATTCCTTACATTCATTTGAACCTTTGTTTTAAAGTGATTCTCCTAGTAATGATGATGATTGGTGGTGGTGGTGGTGGTAATACAATTAATAATAAAAATACCAACAAAAATAACAACATAGCACTTTACAACTTACAAAGTACTTTATATTTGCATCTCACTGGATCCTCACAATTCTGGGAGGTAGGTATTATCATTATCCTCATTTTACATTTGAGGAAACTGAGGATGATAGAAATAAAGTTGCTTTCCCAGGTTCACACAACTAAACATTTTTGAAGTCACATTTGAATTCACATCTTCCTAACCCCAAGCCCATCACACTATGAATTGTGCTATCTAGCTGTAAAGCATCTATGCATAGAATACCACTGTCTCCAAAATTTAAATTGAAGATCACCCAGAGGGCAATGCAGAATTGTATAATATGCATATGAAGGCTGCAGCACATTACCAATTAACACTTGCCCAGGAGTAGGGATTTAAGAATAAGAGAGGTATATAACTAAAGGAAGAAAAAATGCTAGGTGTTCTTGTAGTAAGAACAAGGAATAACAATCCAATGGATGGTGTTTACGCTTCACTGACATCAATGGTCTATTAAAACATCTAGGACATGGGAAGTAGATAACTCTCACCCAGACCATGAAGCATTTATAGAATGTGAGTCACAAAGGATGTGCAAGGATGAATGGGCTACAATATACATCATTGGGAGGATTATGCTTTATTGAAGTATGAAGGTAATATCTCTGTGAGTTAGCTGTAGGGAGTGGAGGCTTATCACCCACATTTGAGATGTCCATCAAAATTTTACATATGAGGAAACTAAAGCACATAGAAACTAAGTGGATTCACTAAAGTTACAGTTGCTGAATAAAGATACATGGAAAAAGCCAGGTTGACTAACTCCTAATCCATATTATTTCCGTTTTAATATGCTTCATGCAGGTTGCTATCAGCTTTGAATGAATACTTCTTGAATCAAAATTATTTTAAATGACTAGCAGTGAATTTACTTCTAGATAGTGAATTTTGTTTCTAAAACATCCACAAAACAATCTAGGAATTATATCTAACCTGGAATTGTGGGAGTAGCAGCCATGGTCCAACAATGAGACTTTATTTAAAAATCTCTAGAGAGAAATCTGACTAAATTTTTGATTTGTTGTTATATCCCCTGAAAACATTACCTTATTTTTATTTGAATTGAGAAACTACATTCTACATCCATCCACCTAAGTTTAATGAGGCAACTCTACTTTGAATGCTTACTTAGATGATGTGTGCACCCCAAAAACTGTGTGCAACAGAAATCCTTACCCAAATAATACTCAAAGGTTTCTCAAGGTAGGAAGCAGAAAAGAGGGGTTTATTACCGTGTTTCCCCGCTAATAAAACACTGTCTTATTAATTTTTTGGACAGAAAAACACCAGAGGCCTTATTTTCAGGGGAGGGCTTATTTTAATAAACATTGACAGCAATTTTAATAAACAGGTAAATGTGAACAAAAAAATGTACCTTTATTCAATAAGCAAATCACTGGGGAAGAACAGGATGATGCGCTCACTGCTGCAGCTCTGATTGAATGCAGCTCGGAGCGCGGCATGCGCTTCACGGGGGGGGGACAGTGCATACAGAGGGTACCGTAATGTAGCGTGTAGCGCAGGGGATCACCTTCACTACAGTAACAATCTCAATAGGGCTTATTTTCGGGGGAGGGCTTATTTTAGAGGAATCTTACACAGTAAGGGGAGGGCTTATTTTCAGGATAGGTCTTATTATCGGGGAAACACAATATGATCTCAAGAAAGGGCCACCCTCCTGACAAATGGTCAGGGAGGAGAAGCAATTTACAAAAGGAAATGGTGAAGTTATAAAGCCCTAATGTGGAATTCTCCTCCATGCCCCTCCTGACACTTTTCTTCCATCGGCTGGAATTTAGGTGTACAATCTAAGTGTGGCAATCTACCTCAAGTACCAGAACAAGGAAACAATAGATTACCCACTGTACATTTGAGAAAGCATTTCTGTCCTTATTTGGCATATCTTGTGCTGAGGTGGCACTGGGGAGGGTCTCCATTGCTCTAAGTCCCAGATTTCTGCAAGATCACGTGACTTCTAAACTTAGGCCCAGTGGATGCTGAAGACACTCTAGATTTGATTTTTCAGAATGGGGAAAAATCACTGCAAATTATCCCTCACAATGGAAATTTCAAGGTTGCAAAATATATAGCTTACTTCCAGGTCAGTTCCAAAGTACAGAAGGGGTTCTTCTGTTTATAGGGGGGACAATTTTGATAGCTGGAAACAGACCCTATTGGGATGGTGGCACTAGCTTCTGGTTCCAACCTAAAGCTTTCTTAAAACACAAGATTTGGAGTTAGAAGACATTGATTTGATTCTGTACTCTGCTGGTTACATATTGAGACAAAGGATCTTAAACATGTGTGTGTGTTGTGGACACATTCTGATAAAACCTATAGATCCTTTCTTTAAATAATGCTTTTAAATGCATAAAATAAGATATATTGGATTACAAAGGAAGCCAAATACAATGAAATATATTTAATGAATTATTTCTTTTTAAATTCATGGACCCCAAGCTAATAATCTTTATCTAGTGGAAAGTAACTTCACTTTTCTTTGATTCATATATAAAGTGGTGATCATAGTACTTGTATTACTTCATTCTTAGGGTTGTTATGAGAAAAGCACTATGTGAGCTTCTGTTATTTTTATTACTTTCATCTCTAGACTGATCTGAACTTTCATTTTATCATAGGAAATTATAAAATGATGAGATCTAGTGAGCAGGATGTTTTATATCTAAAGCCAGAATAAAAGGAGGAAGAGCTGAATACATTCTTGAATATCTAAGTTAATATCAATGAGCACTCATCCACATTTAAATAAAAACACACATGTACATCGATCCCCTATCCTGGTCAACATCAAGGGGTTCCAGAATCTGTAACTAATACAATGATAGTATTATAAGTTTTAAAGAGGGAAAGAACTCTCAATCATCCAGAGATGGGGAACCTGTGCCATGAGGTCATGTGTGGCCCTCTAGGTCCTCAAGTGCAACCCTTTGACTGAATCCAAACTTAGCAGAACAAATCCGCTTAATAAAAGGATTTGTTCTGTAAAACTAGGACTCAGTCAAAAGGCTGCACCCAAGGACCTGGGGCCTCAAGGTCATGGGTTCCCCACCCTTGAATTCTAGTCTATCCTAGTTTAGGAAACAGAGACCAGAGTTTGTTTGACTTTAATGATTATAAAACATGCATATTTCTTTCATTTTAAGATAAACTCTTAACCATTTTGCAAGGAAAAAGTAACTCTAGAAAATCTGTAGCAATCAAGAAGATGTAGACTTACTACAAAGCAAAGGTGTTTAAATGATTGCAACTGTAGTACTAAGTAACAGTAACTAAGAGAATGTAGTAAAATGTAATTAACTTGAGATATAAGGAAAATAGGCAAAATTGACTTTGAATTAAGGGAGTTTAAGTTTTCCATTATTTTTCAAGATGAAAATAAAACTTGAGTTCATGAGAGCCATAGAAATTACTTTGAGTCTGGATTGAGTCTGGATTGAACTCCTTGTTTTATTATCACTGTTACTAATACCAATAGTAGTATTTATATTGCACCTTACATTTTGTGAAACACTTTGCAAATATTATTTCATCTCATCCTCATAACAATCCTGTGGGCAAGGTTCTATTATTATCCTCATTTTACAGGGGAAGAAACTAAGGCTGAGAAAAGTTAAGTGACTTTCTTAGGGTCACATAGCTAGAAAACGTCTGAGGCATAATTTGAATTTGTCCTACTGAATCTGGGATGCAGCACTTTATCCACTGTGTTATCTAGAAGTAGGCCTTTTTTAGGTCCCAAAAGAGTTGTTCGCTTTGGTTTATACAACATCTAAAAATTTTCAACAGCTAATGCCCAACCCTTATGCATGGAATGCATTCCTACTTCTTCTCTGTGTCTCCGCATTCCATGTCTACTTCAAAACTTTGGTCAAATGCTCTACATGAAGTCTTTCTTGATTGCCCAGTTACTAGTCCCCACCTCCCTACCCCCCAATTTTTTTTTTCTCCATTGGGTTTGTTTCTTTAAAGGTAATCAGGACATTGTAAATGCCTTCAGGGCAGGGGCTATTTCAATTCTTTCTTTGTATTTCTAATGTCTAGCACAATACCTTGGACATATTAGGTTCTTCACATATGTTTATTGATTAGTTGATCATTCTCATTTGCCTTGTGATACCAATAGCAGAATTACTGATATCAGAAAGAGGAATAGGTTAAACTTTATACAGGAATGGCAAGTTTCTGAATTTCTAGTAGCCCTTGCTAGTGAAGAGAATGGACCAGGAATGTGGGGGAAGAATGAGAATCAAATGAAATAAATGATATAAAGCCTTAATTCAATCTTAAAGCAATATTTCAATTATAATTGATATTATTACAATTTCATATCTTCCTTTGATAACTTGATCAGTACTTGCCCACAGTCAGCTCTTCCTGAATGACTTCTGAATTTAAAGTCTAGCAAGTGAAAATTTAATTTCAACAAACATTCATTAATCACCTAGCATGCATGAAGCCCTGTATTAATCACTGGGGATAAGACAACATAAATTAAATTATTTCTGCCTTCAACTAGGAAGCCACACAACTTGTAAATAAATTAATACAATGTATGGAAAACAGATATTGGATAGGGTACTAACAAATGAAAGAATAATGGAAGGCTTCTTGGAATAGATAGCAGCAGAGTTGAGTCTTGAGGGAGGACAAAGAATCTAAGAGGCCATTTTCAAGAGGAAATATGTTTATCTAGTCCTTGTCTGCACAACAGCTTTTGTAAATGAAAGTACTAAGGACATACTGGTATCATGTTCTGAGAACTACCAGTAGTTCATTTTGGCTGGAAGCTAGAATAACAGTTCATACCTGAAGGGAGAACTTACTTTTTGGTTTAAATCATTCCATCATTTTTCAGTTGTCTGACTCTTCGTGACCCCATTTGGGGTTTTCTTGGCAAATATAATGAAATAATTTGCTATCTCCTTCTCCTGTTCATCTTGCAGATGAGGAAACTATGGCAAATAGGGTTAAGTGACTTGCCCAAGGTCACACAGATAGTACCTGACGTGATATTTGAACTCAGGAAGATGAGTCTTCCTGACTATAGGCTCGGCCCTCCATCCACTGTGCCACCTACCTATCCCAGTTTGGTGTAAAAAGTTTTCTTTAAATTCTGACCTTTTAAAAATGCCTCCCCTCTAATTTAAGAGTGAAGTCCTTAATTTTATGTTAGCTGTAGAATATATTTTCATAATAGTGTATTTCTTGAATATAATTTCCTTTTAGAATATTTTTAGAAATGAGTACAGTGAATAAATTATACTATTGTGATTTATTTCTAACATCAAAAATCGAGGTATTACTATAAATCTTGAGATTTTAAGATCTTCATTCACTGATGAATTTTTCAAGCCATTAGCTTTATTCATCATGCTAACTCCCTTGGTAACACAGCACAACTCCAACTTCTAAAGAAATTATAACAAGCTTTTCCTTTCATTCCATAATACGTTCATTACTTCCTTTAGAGTTCACAGGAATGACTGAGAATATGGAATCTAATTCCAACACTACTAAAAATACATTCATAATTGCATAGTTGTCTTTAATGCATTTATCTAGAATAATGTCTTGACACATTTAGCAAATGACAAATGATGATTCCAAACAGCTTGGACCTGATACCAAAGTCCTCTTACACACTCAAATCACTAAGACATCAGTCTGAGTAAGATTAGAACAAAACTCTTAAATTCATGGTTAGGGAGAATATATTAGGGAGAAAAATATTAAATCATATTTTTTAAATGTGGAAATATTTTACAAGAACACGATAAGGTGTTTTTTTTTTTATTCCATAAGGAGTTAGGGTTTTCCTTTTTAAAAATAATCTCTCCCCAGCAAATAGATCAATAAAATTTTATGTTCTTTCCTCTATGCTATTAAACCAAAAAGATTAATGGACTATTACAAACCCCAAACATATGCCATCCATATTGGGCAGAAGGATTAAGGACGAAAATATTATTAAAATTAAAACCAGTTTTGGTGTAAATACACGTACTTTTGTCCCCCAAAATGGAAGAACTGAACTTGTTCTGTTTAGTTCCACAATGGAGAACTATGTGTGAAGAGTGGAACTTGCCAAGACATAATTTTAGATATGAAGTATAGCTAGGTAGCTAGTGGACAAAAGCACTGGGCTTGGTATCAGGAAAATTCATTTTCATGAGTTCATATCTTGCTTTAGACATTTTAATAGCTGTGTGACTCTCGGTGAGTCCCTTAACCTTGTTTGCCTCAGTTCGTCATCTACAAAATGAACTGGAGAAGGAAATCGCAAACCACTTCAGTATCTTTGCCAAGAAAACTCCAAGAAAGGGGTAACAAAAAGTCAGACATGTCTGAAATGACTGAACAATAACAAAAAAGGACAATCCCCTCCTATGTGGGAGGTGGATGAGGGGGGTGGGAAAGTGGACATAAGACCACAGATCTAGAGCTATATGGTACATTGAAGGCCATCTAGCCCAATCCTTTTGGGTTTTTTTGTTGTGGTTGTGTCCTTCATTTTCAAAGAAGACCAATTACATCACAAGGTAATATCTTGACTGTGCAGGAATTGGATTTAAGTGAGATTAGGTTGCACAAAGTCATCAGCTTCAACAGTCATTGACATCCAGTGGCAAGACAAAAGTCAAGGGGACTAGCAACTATTCAGGATATAGTGGATGACCTTGATGTCTTCAATTTGTAAGCAAGTTCTAAGCGCTCAATAGCTCCTACTTCAGCCACTTTCATGGTCATTGAAACAAATTGTTTTCATCTGCCCATTCTACCAGGGGAAGTCTTTATGTGCTTGGGGTAGGCACCCCCCTAACTCAACTATAGTTTTCTGACTCAATGGCTGCCCTCAACCTGGTTTAGCCCACCTGAAGAGATAGTTTACTAGAGTGTGGCTACTGCACATGCTAAAGTTTCTTGGAACCACAGGTGAAAGTTTAGTGCCAGAGGGCCACCAAAGGTAAATGAACAGTCCTAAAAAAGGGGGGCTCAGCAAGCTATCACACCAGAGAAGCTAGTCCTCTTTGAACACCCATACACCCCACATTCATTTTAAAGATAAAGAAACTGAAGCCCAGGAAAAGTAAGTGATTTGTCCATGGTCATAAAATAACAAGCATCAGATGCTGGATTTGGACACAGGTATTCTGATTCTAGAACCAACATTCTTTCTATTACACCTTGCTGGATTCTCTGAGGAGACTTCAAGCAAAAACTGTCAGACCATAGTCAAGGAAGTTGTAAAGGGTTATTTTAAAACAGGAACAGGGCATATATTAGACTTGTGGCTGCTTAGGTCACTTTCACTTCCAACATTCTGGGATTCTGCAAATAGTGCTATTGCAAGTGAATAAAATAACATATAAATGTATATTATAGAACTTATATTCAATAATATTAAAAAGTCCTACTTGATTAAGATGTCTTGCATTTTCTTAGAACAAAAAGTCCTTAGTTTTATTTATAATTGTATCGACCAAGAAAAAATGTGTGTGTGTGTGTGTGTGTGTGTGTGTGTGTGTGTGTGTGTGTGTACACTATTCTCTTAGTGGGGTTCATTGAAATGGAGAGTTACTGGTTCAGTCATAGCTATGGTTTATAGGGCATATAATTACTTGAAAATTCCTTAAACTACCCCATGTCAAAGCTAAATGAGATCTGAGAGATCATTTAGACTAAATTATTTATTTTTACAGAGCAAGGGGTCAATCATTGTTTGCTAAGTTTGTGAATAAATATGTAAGTGAATGAATGGAGATAAGATCAGTTTCATTCATAAAGCTTTGGACTCTGGATCTCCTTTATATTTGGTTTTGCTCTTGAATTTGAAGCAAATATTTTGATGACCACTTGCAAGGTGTTAACACATAACACTTGTAATACAGGGCATTGTATCTCTTACATGAACTAACAATAATATCTAGCACTGATATTGCATAAGAAATAGTTCATCCCTTCTAATAATCCTCATTTGCTATTGTGTGTAAGCATAATTTCTGTGTTTGAATTTTCCAAGCTCCAAACTATTTACTAAGATGAGGTAGAATGTAATTGTTTAATAGACGGATTGATGATTCTTATTTACTGGGGAGATAAAAATGGTTAGACAGCCATTTTCAACAATGGATTATCAACAGTGCACACTCAGTCGGGAACATAGAGAGTATATAATAGTGCTGGAATTGGTCCTAAGGCCAATTTTTTAACAATTAACATTTTACTTTAATGATATGAACAAGAATATTCCCATTAAATTCAATGACTCCAAAATGATATTGAAATTAAAAAAAAGCTTAACAAATTGAAGTATGTAGATACAAGTTTGATCAAATTAATTAGGAAGGCTGTGTGGTAAAAGAGGTATCTAGGAGACTTAACTTCTAGACTCACCTTTTGTCACTATACAGCTTTGTAACCAAATAAGTTAGGTAACCTCTTTGATTCTCAGCTACTTTGTTCAATGAAAGTGAGAACTGGGTGATATTAAAGGTCCATACCAGTGCCAAACTTAGAATTTCATGCTGATTCAGTTAGAAGGGGAAAATGATATAGATAAAAACTGGGGGAGGACTACCATAAAGCAATTTAAGATTTTTGGGATAGTGTAAGGAAATGTGATCAAATAACACAATGTACTTTACCTGAAGCTCTTAGATTAGCATATATGTGTATGCATATGTATGTGTATATATATTTATATATATATATATGCTATACTATTTAATATGTAACAAACATACATCCATACACACATGGTAGTTTGCATGCTTTATTATTCTTCAATAGACTGTGAGTTCTTGACATCAGCAATGGGGTTTTTTGCCTTGTTTCTATGCCTAGTGCTTCTCACAACTGGCACACAGTATGCATTTTATAAATGCATATACCTTGCTGTCATGCTTCCATCCTTTTTGAAATTATGTTCTATAACTTTCCATATGTGTTCTTCTCTATTTGTGAGTGTGCTGTTTCTCCTCAGAAGACTATAAGCTTAATGGGTTCAAGTAAGATGATCAATATAGATTATATTTGTGCTATTGTTGTTTGGCATTGTTAGAAAGGGTAGATTGTTTGCTTTGATGAGAGTTTTGCTGAAATCATGCCAGATCACAGGGAAATAGATGAGATTATGACCTGAGATACCTTTCGACCCTATGGTTCTATGCAATCAGGTACTATATGCATCATTAAGAAAGCTAAAGCATCAGGCTGACTGTTTTGTTGGTAGGAGAAAAACAAACTGCCTCACTGCTATAACTATATCTCAAACAATTAATCATAACACAACTAATCAATAGAAGCAATTACATCTTTAATAAGATAGTTAAAGCATGAACATAGTCAAAAGAGTACATATGTTTCTAACATTCAGGAAAGTCAGAAGCTATGCACAAGGGGATTTTTCCTAAAATAATCACAATTGCTATTAAAATTATGTAACTTGTTAATAATTAATTCAATGAACAGGACTCTGAAGAAATCACATCAGATGACCTTACTATGTTAAAAGGTAGAAAGGGGAGGATACTTAGATTAGAGTCTGATAGTCTGAAGTTCTGTCTAATACGTAAATTATTTTTCACTGAGTATTTGGTTTAAACTCAAGACTAATCTTCAGTCTTCTTGATCCCCTTGGTTATATATAGGGTCTAATTTCTAAGGAAGAAATAGTGGCATTGAAATTGGAATATCCCTCCCCACACCCCCACAGGATCTTGTGAAAGCCTATGAAAACTGCAATCTAAGTGGACCTGGCTCTGGAAATAAAGTCAAGGAAGAAGACAACAGATAAATTCAAGGTCTAAGCACAGACTAAACAAAATTTTTAGGGAAGACCACTGGTTCGTTAATTTAAGAAACGCAAATTTTTAAGATTTCTACTTTAGGAAAAAAACTCCTACCTGTTGCTCTATAATGCAAGAAGCAGAATTCCTAAAAATGATGGTAGATTCATTTTAAAGCTAATTGGTGGAGAAGATGGACACCTTTTTCCTATCTTTGCTGAGGGACCAAAAAATAAATAAAACAATTGGATGTTCATTCGAAAGTAGAGGTCTGGGAGCACAACTTGGATTAGAAGGAGGAAGTGGGGAAACAAATGATGTGCCCAGATTAGAAATCAAAAAGCATTTTCCTACCTTTCTTGATCCTATATCTCTACAGACTTTAACCTATCTTTTTAAACTTCTCAGAAAAGTTATGTGATCCAAACTAGCATTTGTTAAGCATTTTGTACAGGATTCTTATTCAAAACCTAATGCAAAGTAAGGAGGACCATCATTCAGCTCAAGTCCAGATTTTGAAAAAAACAAGTGTTGACTGTAATCTCTAAATACACAGATTGTATGTCAGTGCTACATAGAAGCAAGGCAGCTTGTATATCACTGCCAAATGCAATCTTTATTCATCTAGGTACAATATGTATAGCTACTAACTGACAAGGGAGCGAGGGCCATAAATCACGGGAGATAGGAATCTACGATGAGGTTGATTTTACATCATTGCCAACTGAGACTTCTTGTCAGGCTTAAGGTAAAGTACCTGGGCCCGCCACTAAGCAAACTGGGGAAGCCTACAAAGTTTGCCTTGGCTATGTCCACAGATTTTCTTAGTGACTACCCAATCACTTTTAGTCATACCCATCAACATCGAGTGCCCTGAAAGCAGAGGATCCAAACTATGCCCCAGATGGAAATGACACATGGGATAGCAGAAAGAATACTGAACTCATTGGGAGTCCCAGAATGTTGACTTTTAAGATCTCAAACACCCTTCAATTCCACCATCTTATTTTACAGGTGAGGCCCAAGGGAGTGGCTAAACATTATCCAACTTTTTCATAGCATAGCTGAGAACAGAACTCATGCTTCTAGAGTCCTAATCTGGTGGAGTTTCTGCTTCACCACACTAACCTAGTCAGTGTGTAATGTTGGGCTTCACTACTTAACTCCTTGGAGTCTTAGTTTCTTTATGTGTAAAATGAAAGTGATGTTATATCTCCCTGGGATCAGTCAGTGGTCCTATTTCTGCCAATTATTGTGGCTGATCTATTGCAAACCCCTCATTTTACACATTAGGAAACTGAGGCCTTGAGAGATCAAGTGATTTTTCCCAGGTTGCATCAGTGATAAAGAAAAAAGCAAAGTTAGAAATTATATTTGACTCTAGATATAGCATTATTTCTACTAAACTATTTCCACACTTTGTAAGGATTTGTTCTATGTTCAGTAAATTACTGCCTCATCTTACTAAATGGTGACTTAGCACTGTGCAGTAGTTAAGTCCTCTTCTAAATGTCCCTACATGGATGTGTTTTTAGATAGTTTCTAAAATCTCTCTTTTTTAAATTGTGGTCAGATTTTGCAAGTAGACTTAATCGATAACATAAAATTCCAAATTAATAATCGCAATAGATTAGATGCATACAATACTGTTAAAAATTCAAAACTGTGATTTTAAAAAAAGAGAGAAGACAGGAGATAGTCAGTACAGGGACCTTACACCCCAGAAAAATACTTATAGAAAATCTTCCAAATGCAATTCCTATGTTGAATGGTGAGCTATATTGATATATCCTTCCTGTTATAAATAATTCATTTGGGAAAGTTTATGAACTCTAGCAGTCTTCAGTTTGGCATTTGAAACTATTAAAATAAACATTTCTGTGATTATTGCAATTTGAAATATTACTTTGTCAAACTGTTAAAGCTGAATTTATAGCACAGGTGTTAATGAGGCATGAAAGCTTTTCCAACATAATTTGCAAGTGTAAAACTCTCATTTTTTATGACAGCACAATAGGATAAAGAAGTTTAGATAAAGCCAGAGAAAAGAGTCTCACTGAGGTCTGGTTTATGCCCCATCTTGGATTATCAAATTAATAAAAATTCAGTGACTGTTTGAGAATGGGAAATCAGCTCTAAAATAGATGGGATATATTGGGGAAAATGAAAACCTCATGCCCTTTGAAATTTCTTTGCATAATGTGGCAAAGGCAGACACTGCTTTAGAGTTTTAAACTTCCGAGGTGCAGAGCTCTCCCTCCATCATCAAGTAACAATATAGTATTTTACTGAGGCATTAAAAGATACTTTCCCCTACATTAACACTAAATTTGTGGCAGAATTGCACAGGGGTGTGTACATCTCCAATTAAGCAATGAAAGTTAAGAACAGAATAGCATTAGGAGAGCTGTTAAAATCATGTTAGTGAAGCCATTTGTACCCAGACTATCAGATTCAGCATAAATCTAACAGAAGTATACACCTTTAGAATGTGAGTTGAATAAGAGAAAGAGGAGTATTTCCTAAATGAAGTTTACAAATCAATTCATTTTTATTCATCTTAACTAAAAGTTCACTCTTTTTTATATATGCCCAAGTTTTCAAAATAGGTTGCTTACAAAGAAGAATTTTCAGATGCATTACTCTATTTAAAATACAAATATGTCTTATATACAGCTTATCATAAAATACAACTTGGATGAATTACCATATTTTGAGTAACTTAAAAATGTAGGTCCCAAACTCATATCATCTGAAAAGGTCAAGAGCCAAGTCAAAATTAAAAATATAATAAAGGACTACTTCCATAATAAAAGTCTCCTGGTCTTTTTTTTTACATGAAACTATAATATTGAAATAGTATTTTGTTGAGTGAAACACTGAAGTTATTAATATTTTAACTAGTTCTCTTGAGAGGCATGTAAAAAACAACCTTGAGAGTCTATAAAGTATTTGAAAGAAGTCAGTACATAGTCAAATAGAAAATAGAACTATTACCATCAGTAACTTAGCTACAAATTCACTATATTCATTTCTCATATATCCCTTTAACCTATTAAGAACTCTCTCTCTCTCTCTCTCTCTCTCTCTCTCTTTGTCTCTCTCTCTGTCTCTCTCTCTCTCTCTTTCTCTCAATATGTGTGTATAAGAGAGAGAGAGAGTGTGTGTGTATATATTTCTTTTTTTTTTTTTTACTAGCTTTGGCTTAGTAGCTACCAAAGGAAAGAACACAGAGATGGTTAGATTTTGATACTTAAATGCATGACACCATAGAGACACATATAATTAATGAAAGATGAAACCTGAGATCAGTGATTTGTTTGTGTTAGACCATTCTTTCTCTGTGTATCAGGGGTATTGGCCTAAGTATGGAATGGATCATCAAAGTGTATGTCACAATGTCACAGCATAACTTGATACCCTATAAAGCCAAGCAAGAGCAGCTTTCCAGGAGAATGCTGCTATGAACAGCTTTTCAAGCTTCTGATTACACAGCATAGTGAACACTTCATTTATTCCATAACAAATCAGAGCAAAACATTCACAGTAAATCAAGGTACAGCATTCACAATGTTACAACTTATCACAGAAAATCAAAATATAGCATTTACAACAACTTATCACATAAAATGGCCACATAGTTTTCACCACAGTGGTCACAAAGTTTTCAACAAAGAAAAATCATTTAGTAACTCAATCATTCAGTCATCCTTAAGGAGTTTTGCCTTCTCATGGAACACAAAGCACAATAGTCAAAGCTCTCCACTCATGGAGCACACTAAGTTAACTCAATCAGTCATTTATTCAGTCATCAATCACTAAGTACAATCATTTAGTCAATCAATCATTCAATCATCCTTCATCATTCACTATTCAAATCATCAGAAAAATACACAAACTCTCCACCCTGAGGTCACTAGTAAATACAATTTCTTAATCAGTATACAGTATCCACGTAAAGTCTCCTTTCAGATTGAATTGGGGTGGTCTCTCGGATTCCCTGGATCCCCCTCCATGGTCCCAGATCCTACCTGGATTCACCAAACTGTCACCTGGGTTCTTATCCAGCTCTCTGCAGTTCCTGCTCCACATAGGAGCTCACAATGTCCAATCCATCTCAAATTCTTCAGTCTCTGTTACTGGGAAGACAAGGCTTTAAAAAGCCACCAACAGGTTCGTGCAAAGTACTAGCATCACAGCCATGCTTCATCAGTCTTTGAAAGCTCTGCGCTGGCCCTCAGAAATCCTCAGCAGCCTCTTCAGCAGCTCTGGCTGGCCCTCAGACTCAGCAGAAGGTTGAGCTGATTCCCAGAATCAAAATCACTTCATTTAGGTTCTCCAAATCAAAATAATTCTCTACAGCCTGGGGGGTGGGGGTAGGTGGTGGGCCCTTCCCTCTTCAGCCTCCCCAGCAGCAGCAGCTTCTGCCTTCACAAAGCCTGCTCCAAGAAGGTCTGTCTTTCCCAGCCAGAGTCTTTCCTTATATACAGTATTGCTCCTACCTATTCAATAGCTTCCTGTTACATCAGCAACAGGAATTCATACCTTCTGTTTCTTTAACAGAGGCTTAATTTGAACTAGGTGCTAAGTACCTCTTGGTTTAGCAGTACAAAAGGAACTTCAAATTACATTACTATCACATACTCCTGGGACTACTGATTTGAGAATTCACTGGGGGAGAAAAGTAAAATAGTTTAAAAGATTATATAGATACCATGTTTCCCCGATAATAAGACCTATCCCGAAAATAAGCCCTCCCCTTACTGTGTAAGATTCCTCTAAAATAAGCCCTCCCCCGAAAATAAGCCCTATTGAGATTGCTACTGTAGTGAAGGTGATCCCCTGCGCTACACTACGGTACCCTCTGAATGCACTGTCCCCCCCTTCCCCCTCCCCCCCCCTGTGAAATGCACGCCGGGCTCTGAGCTGCATCCAGAGCTGCAGCAGTGAGCGCGTCATCCTGTTCTTCCCCAGTGATTTGCTTGCTGGCACCATTGAGAGCAGTGCCGTGGAGGAGAGCTGAGGCAGGACAACATAAAAACCCGGTATGTAAGCGGGAGTGAGGGGGCATGATGGAGGATAAAAAGGGCATGATGGAGGAAAAAAGAAGAACTCAGGGGGCATGATGGAGTGAAAAGAAGGACTGATGGTCATAATTTTATTATTCTGTCTGTTTTGACCCCCAGACATGAGTACAAAAAGGAAGAGCTATACTGTTGAGTATAAGAAAGCAATTGTAGAGGAGTCACATGGCAAGAATCTTGCAGTTTGCTGTAAAGAAAAACTTTTGGATCTTTGAATGGTCAGAAAATGGAGAGCAGATTATAATAACCTCAATCAACAGGTGGATGAGGGAAAAGGGAAAAAGCGCAGGTCTGGATCAGGTCGGCAGCCCTTATATCCTGACTTGGAGATCCTCATTGGTGAATGGATTGCTGACAGGAGAGCAAAGGCCTTGGTTGTGCGCAGGGCTGATATTCAAGCATTTGCCCTTTCAATGGCACCAGAGTTTGAAATGGTCTCAGAAGGATTCAAAGCATCACAACACTGGTTGGACGGTTTCCTTCAATGGTATGAACTGTCCCTACGTAAGAAGATCAACAACACTGTTTGAGATGGAAGATGCTGAAGTTATTAAACGTGCACTTGCATTCAAGTCCTTTATTGATAGGATCGACATTTCCAAGTACCAAAACTGCAATATGATTACTATGGATGAAACTGCAGTGTTTGTGGGACAAGGATCTCAAACAACAATTCATCACAGGGGTGCAATGTCAATCTACATTCCCACCACTGGCTATGAAAGTGCACGGGTCACCTGTGTTTTGGCAATTCGTTTGGATGGAAAGAAAGCCACACCTCTAATCATCAGTAAGGGCAAGAAAGATAAGATTGAACGTGTATCTGGCATTTACGTTCTTGAAACCAAAAAAGCCTGGTGTACACAAGCCGTTATAAGAAAGTGGGTTGATTTAATGCTGCCACTTGTTATGCGAGGTAACCAAAGAGGTCTGATAGTCTGGGATTCAGCCAGCACTCACCACGCTAAAGAAATGAAGAACTTCCTTGCAGAGAGAAGAATAGATCAAGTAATGATTCCTGCAGGAATGACTGCCTATCTCCAGACCCTTGATATTGCAATAAAGAAGCCATTCAAGGACCATTTGCGCATGGAAGTCAATGACTACCTTGAAAATAGAATGGAAAGAAATCAGCGTGGAAACTTTGTGAAGCCCTGTCTGCAAGAAGTCGTGACTTGGGTGAAGAAGTCATGGGATAAAATTACTGACAGCTGTGTCGCCAAGGCACTACGAGCAGGTTACCTGGACAAGACATATTCATTTAAAGAGAGCTATATTGCTGGACATGACAGATTGGGTCCACTTCTTCTGAAGGAAATGGAGGCGCAAGACATCCAGGACGGAATTCAGGGTATAGACACTTATGATGATGTTGTTGAAGAAGATGACATGATCATTATTGAATAAAGGTACATTTTTTGGTTCATATTTACCTGTTTATTAAAATTGCTGTCAATGTTCATTAAAATAAGCCCTCCCCTGAAAATAAGCCCTCTGGTGTTTTTCTGTCCAAAAAAATTTAATAAGACAGTGTCTTATTATTGGGGAAACACGGTATAGATAACGAGATAGATATAGATGCATCTATGGAGATGTATCAATATATATCTCTATAAATACATCTCTCTAGTCCTCTCTCTGTATGTAAATGTGTGTGTGTGTGTGTGTTGTGTATATCTCAAATGGTTCCACCCCCAGTAAAAATCCAGCAACTTTATAAAGATAATGTAAAAACAATCCTTGGTCACACTAGCCATTGACACCCTAATTCCATTATCTGTAGCTGAGATTTAAATTTCAAACTCAACAAAAAAGGAAAGGGTCTTTCTCCTTTATTTAACACCCAGAAGCTACATGGTCCTTGGGAAGAGTGGAAATCTGCTCTTTTTATAGGCAAAATTTGCATTCTCCTTATTGGAAGAATACAGTACATTTGCTATTAAAAAAAGATGTTAGGCACATCAATGCAACTTGTTCTCAAATCTCTACTTTCTTTTAGACAAAAAGCTCAAATTGTGTTTGAGTAGTTTTTAAAAAGTAAAATTGAAATGATATTAATTGCTATACGTTGTTGACTCTATTATTTACCAGGTTTTGTTATTTTGCTACTTTTTTTTTAATTGTTGGAAATAAAGCCCAGAAATTTCACTTACTATTCTTTCTTCTCTATTCTCTAAATAGATTTAATAATCTTTGGTCATTTCTGGAAGGGTCCAATGTGGGAATAGTGGGAATAGTTTGTTCTTAGATTAGAGACCACAGCCACTATATGAAGGGCCTGTTACTGCAAACTGCCTCTGGGAGATACCAGTTCAAAATGGATATGGCACTGAATTGAAAGAAAAGAAACCTTTGCATTCTCATGTCACATTTAATGATGATACTATAGGATTTTACTCAGAATTAGGAAGTACATTCTTTAGAGTAATTAAAACAATTGTATTTGTTCACTGAAGTCTAAGAAATAAAGAGATACATGTCTGGTACTCTCCAGTTGATCTTTGGATCAAGAGGAATCATTTTAAAACATTCACAGAATATAATCACAGAATGATAAAATCAGAAGGATCTTTTCTGGTCATGGAGTCCAAAACCAATCTAAAGAATGGATCCTTTTTATAGCATCTACAGCAAAAAACCAGCTTCAGCTTCCCATCCAAAGTTTAACATCATATCTAAAATGTTTGTATGCAAACCTAGTATATGTACAGTACTTTAAAACAATTTATTAAAGAAAAAACATGTTTTTTAAGGTGGTACAGTGGGAAAAAAGTTGTATATTTAGCAATTAGGTCGCTCAGTCAATAGAGTCCCAGACCTGGAGTCAGATGATCTGAGTTCAAATAAGCCTCAGACACTTGTGTCTGTATGTTTATAGCTCTGTGACTCTGGGCAAGTCATTTAACCCTGTTTACTTCTGTTTTCTCATCTGTAAAATGGACTGGAGAAGGAAATGGCAAACCTCTTCATTATCTTTGCCAAGAAAAGCCTGAATGGGGTCACAAAGAATCATATTTGGAATTAAAAGAAATCGGTTCACATTCTGACTCCTCTGTATAATATCTGTGCAAATTTAAGTCATTTGAACTCGTTAGGCCTCAGTTTCCTCAGCTGTTAAAAGAGCAGTTTTAGACCAGATGATTCCTAATGTCCTCCTATGTCTAACTTATGATCCTATCAAATCTATCTTTTCACAAAAATTTGAAAGACATTTCTTTATTTTTACTCTAGATACTGATGAAAAACTAATAATCCTTGTTTAAATGCATTTTGTTATTAAAAAGACCGGGATTTTATATCAGCAAAAGTACAGTTTAAATGAAATAAATATAGTTATCATGTAACTCTTTGAATGATTACCAATAAAAGGTAAATAGTATTGAAGTAAGCTGAGTATTATGCCTTCTCCTCATTTTCTATATCCTGTGAATAACAAATAGGTAAATAAATTGTTTTTAAACAACTAGAAAAAAGTAACAATCTCTACCTCATCTTGGAAACTTTGAAACAGAAGGCATTTTATTTTTATAGTGCTTTATTACTTTTAGCTGAATTCCTTGTGGCAAGCTTACGTTTGGTAATATTTTTCAATTTATATTCAAGATCAATTAATTTCGTAGGAAAGATATATTATACTCTTCCTTTTCAGACTTAATGCTATTATTGTTATTCACTACCTACAAGTAAGCAGGAGACAGGTCAGTCAGTCTCTATACCAAGATATTTCATTATCTTGAGGTCCTTTTAAGAGAATTTTAAAAGTGATTTAGACAGGTACACACAAATTTCACAAAATGTCTCAGCTAATATTGTCAAGCCACTGTTAAATATGTTGCATTCTTGTAAGAGAAATAGAAAGAATGCATGTGATAATTTCGACTTCTTTACAAGGTTCCTGCATTTAACTCCTATAACTACCCCAAAGTGAAAGCAAAATATAGCATTCGTTGTGCAATTATCTGTATGCTAATAGAAAGGGAAGAAAAAAGAAACGCAATAGGTTATCTGATGATAAAATATTTTCACAACTTAAATACTGCAATTGTCTCTATTCTAATTTCACACTGTTAATGGAGGTCAAAATAGCTTTTCAGGGCTTATTTTCACACATGAGACTCAAGAATTAGCCTATGATTGCACTCTGGGAAGTTTTCTGAGTAAATATTCAGGGTGGGTTCCCAATATGAGCAAAGCATTAAAAATATATATATATTCTAAGTTCTTTATTTTTCCTCTCCTATCCAGAAAGGCAGCCATGACATAAAAATGAATAAAAACAGAAAGAAAAAAGAGCAGTTCAGCAAAATGAGTCTGGCATTATATGTAGATATAGGTATAGACGCAAATGTCTTCAGGGATAAGCACATTTTCTCAACTTCTCTGAAGACAATTCTGATTATTTTAACTAAATTCAGTCTCATTCCGTTTTCATTTATATTGTTGTAGGCATTGTAAATTCACACACACACACACACACACATATAATTTTGCCACTTTTGCTTTGTTCGCTCAGGATCAGTTTGCATATGGATTCCTATTTTTCTGTATTTTATTCATTTCCAGTTTTTCTTGCGACATAAAGTCCCTGGGCCATAAAGTCCTTTGTTTAGTTTATTTAGAATAACTCCACATTAATTTCTTAAACAATTAGGGCAATTCACAGACCAACCAACAGTGCATTAATATATCTGTCTTTCTATACTTCCTCCAGAGTTAATGATTTTCATATTTGTTGTATTTAAAATAGGAATTTTTTTAAAAAAGAATTCATTTTCAACTAAAGAATGGCCAAAGACATTATCTGCAGATATCTCAGTCAAGTCCAAAAGAACCTTGTAAATGAATTTTGTTAAAATTGAGAGCAACATTGGTACTAAAGAGAGCTTGGATGGGCCAGAAGTTTCATCTTTATTTTCATTAACCAATAACTGAAAATTAGCATTTCCTTAAATTATTTAAAAACTTTATTCTGAGAATGGGTACATAGATGTCACCAAGTAATCAAAATGGTCCATGACACAAAAATGGTTAAGAACTCCTGGTCTAAGGTCTCTAGGGTCCACTGCTTCATGGCTCCTTGCTCTGATTCAAGTGAAGCCTGTCACTGATAGTGTTTGACTTGTCCGATAGTCTCTATAAGTTTGGGTTCCAGGCATGCTGTGTCTGAAGCTTGAAGGAATTATTACTAGATGATGGACCTGCAATATTTCTAAGCAGTTTAGTTATAAGTGAATGGAACCTACAGATACCCATGCTCAACTGAGATACTGTTTGATGTTTTATATAAAAAGGATACCTGCTTTTTAATATCTCATCTCCAGATCTTCTCTGGGAGTCATGATATAACTTAAAGTGGAATCTCCTTTATTCAGAAGGCCCACAAGAGTATCTACTTTACCTCTGCTTCCTCTTTACTATGGCATATTAAGGAATCCACACAAGACATGTAACAATTCACAGCCTTCCTTAACTCAACTAAAGGGGTTATTTTAGTCTCAAAAAGTGGACAAAACATGGCTAAGGCAGTCACTTGTATGGTATATCTATGTCTTGGGACTCAGTTTCTCTTTATGTCTAAGATGGAGGAAGGAGGAATAACTAATAAATGGATGAGGCCTTTGAGTTTATCTAGTCTGAACTCATTATTTTAGATGTGCTTCGAATGAGACCCACAAAGATTAAGTGATTCAACAGAGAATAGAGCAATAGTAAACAGTATAGGTAGGGACATCAACCCAGGTCTTCTAACTCAAAATTCATTCTCCTTTTTCTCAAATAACCATGTTGAATGTCCCTTCTAGCTCTGAAATTCTATACACATCTAGATAAGTTTTCTATAAACAAAACAAAAAGAAAACATTTCTATTTCTCAGTTTAGTTCAAAATAGTGGCTCATGGGGATCAGAGACATAGTTCAATACTTTCATTCCACACATGAAAAAAATTGAGATTCAGAGAGGTTATATAATTTACCCAAAGTCATGTGGGTAGCCAATGGCTAACTCAGGAAGAAAAGTTAATTGCTTTGATTCCAAATTGTGTTTCTTTCCATTAACAATTGTGAAAGATTCTACCCAGCTTATAAATTCCATGTAAATCAATTTTGTTTTGTTTTTCATTTTCCAAATGCTTTATCAACTTCTGATTTACATCATTCATTTCCACCAGATTTTTGAGTTACAAATTTTCTCCCCATTTTTACCCTATCCACTGCCCCAAAATAGCAGTCCCACAGGATATCTCCTCCTCCAATCTGCTCTCTCCCATATTTTCTCCCATACCCCTTTCGACTTGTCCAGGAGGGCATAGTGGATCTCTATGCCTCAGTGCCTGTATATCTTCTTTCCCAATTATGTGTAAAATAGTATTAATAATAATAACATATATATGCATATATATATGTGTATATATATATAAATTTTAAACATTTGAATTCCAGATTCATTCCCTTCCTCCCTTGTCACCCACCCTTACTGGGAAGATAAGCAGTTCAGTATAGGTTGTATATGTGTAGCTAATGCAAACATTAACATAGTAGATATATTGTAAAAGACTGACTATATGTCCCTCCCTCCTATCCCGCCTCCCACTTGTTCTGTTCTCTACTTTGATCCCATACCTTTTCAAAAGTGGGTGCTTCCAACTTCCTTCCCCCCCTAGCCTACCTACCTTTCATCATCCCCCCCTCTGATCCCCTTTTCCCCCTACTCTCCTGTAGGATGAGATACCCTATTTGGTGTGTATTTCATTCCTTCCCCAGGCTAAATTCAATGACAATAAGGTTGACCCATTCCCTTTTGCCTTCCTATTCTTCCCCTCCATTGTAACCACTTTCCCTTACCTCTTCTATATGAGATAGTTTACCCCATTCTGTCTCTTCCCCATTTCTTCTCATTATATACCTCTCTCACCTCTTAATTTCACTTTTTAAATATCATCCCTTCTATTAAATTGGTCCTGTGCCCTCTATCTATATATACCTGTAAATATATATACACACATTCACATATGTATTCATATGCCCATATGCCCTCATATATAGACATATATATATATATATATATATATATATTTCTATTCCCTTTCCCTTCAACTATTTTCATACTTAGAAAAGTTGTATCAGTTACAATTATTGTTTTTCCATGTAGGAATGTTAATAGTTCAACTTTGATAAGCTCCTTATGATTTCTTTTCCCTGTTTACCTTCTTATGCTTCTCTTGCTTCTTGTATATGAATGTCAAATTTTCAATTCAACTCTGTTTTATTTTTTCAGCAAGAATGCTTGAAAGTCCTCTATTCCACTAAATGACCATATTTTCCCCTGAAACATGATACTCAGTTTTGCTGTGTAGGTGATTCTTGGTTTTAATCCCAGCTCCTTTGACCTAAAGAATATCACATTACAAGCCCTTCGATCCCCCAGTGTAGAAGCTGCCAGATCCTGGGTTATCCTGATTGTGTTAACACAATATTCAAATTGTTTCTTCCTGGCTGCTTGTAATATTCTCTCCTTGATCTGGGAATTCCAGAGCTTGGCTATAATATTCCTAGGAATTTTCTTTTGGGGATCTTTTTCAGGAGGTGATCGGTGGATTCTTTCAACCTCTATTTTGCCCTCTGGTTCTAAAACATCAGGGAAGTTTTCCTTGAGGATTTCTTGGAGGATGATTTCTAGGTTCTTTCTTTGATCATGGCTTTCAGGTAGTCCAATCATTTTTAACTTATCTCTCCTGGATCTATTTTCCAGGTCAGTGGTTTTTCCCATGAGATAGTTCACATTGCCTTCTATTCTTTCATTTGTTTGGATCTGATTAACGGCATCTTGATCTCTTATAAAGTCATTAGCTTCCATTTGCTCCAATCTAATTCTGAAGGAATGATTCTCCTCAGTGAGCTTTTGAGATTCCTTCTCCATCTAGCAAACTTGGCTTTTTAAGGCATTCTTCTCCTCATTGCCTTTTTGAGCCACTTTTGCCATTTGAGTTAGTATATTTTTTAAGGTGGGATTTTCCTTAGTCAGGCTGTTGACTCTCATTTTGTAATTTTCTTGCATCGTTCCATTTCTCTTCCCAATTTTTCCTCCACTTCTCTTATCTGCTTCTTAAGGTCCTCTATGGCCTTTAACCAGCTCATATTTTCCTTTGAAGCTTTTGGTTCAGGAGTTCTGACTTCACTGTCTTCCTCCTGTTCCATGCTTTGATCCTTTTTGTCCCCCAAATAGGAGTCTATTGTTGAGTTATTGTGTTTGCTTTCTTTCCTTTGCCTGGTCATGTTGCCACTCAATTACTTGACTTTTGGTTTTTTAGCCACAGTAGGACTCTGATACCAGACAGGGGAGTTTCGTACCAAAAACGGGTTTTCTCACCTGCCAGAGGTATTAGTTGGGTGCCCTTGCTGAAGCCTCTACATGCTCTGGGAAGCTGGATATGCACCCCAGGACCTCCATCCTAGACTGTAATCCAGATCCAAGCAGGTTAAAGCAATAGCAATTACCCCACAGACTGGTCGCTTGGTCCCCCTACACTCTGCGGGCCAGGAGCTCAAGCTGCCATTTGGGGGCAGCTGCACTGCCTCGGCTCCTCAGTGAGTTCTCACCCTGTGGGCAAAGCCAAGGCACTCCTAACTACTGGGTCCCAAAGTCCACAGTGCACTGACCTCTCACTTTGTCCTTAGCATCTATGTGTTGATAATTCTGGAAACTGCCACAGCTGCTGGTGATCTGGAGTCTCTCCAGCCAGGGGTTGGTCAGGCCCGCCTTGGGGCTAAAACCTCAGTGTGGGGCTGGGCTCAGCTCCCAGAACACTGGCCAATTCCTGCTGGTCTGCTGGGCTGTCTTCAGTGAGAGGTTACCTTCTCTGTGTCATTTTGTGGGTTCTGTAGCTCCAAAGTTTGTTTGGAGTCCACTTTTACATGAATTGGGGAAGGTAGAAGCCGGAGCCATGGAGGATCAGCTTCTACTCTGCCATCTTGACCAAAAACAACTAAATCTTGTGAGGTTTAAACAATTGTAATGAACAGTCTTGGTTTTGAAGAACAAATTAAAGAATTCAGAACCATGTTTTGGTAGAGATGGACAACTTATCCAATTTTGTTTTTTTTTTTTTAAACTGTTCCTCAATGTGATCTAAGCTTGAATTCAAAGAAAACAAAAAACCAACCTCCCTTCCTTCTTTGTATCCTTAACAGTTTCCTTTTCAATCAGGAGAGGACTAAACCCTAGACTTTATGAAATACACTCCTCTGTTCTTCCTTGTTTCTTTTCTCCTATTTACTATCCTCCCTTCTTTTAGAATGCAACAGAATATGAAAAGAAAGTTAGGGAAGGACAATCAGCAGAAACCATTAACACCACGGCTGAAAATAAGAAAAGGTCAAATATAAGAATAAACTAACCAAGAATTTATCTTTTTAATGTCACTAAAGGTGTTTTTATCTGTTCATTACCAGTTGTCAAATTGCCTGTAAAATTGGATTTTCCAGGGGGAATGACTGGTATGACTTAGGACCCTGACACTTCTATTAGTACTTTAGTGTTTTCTTTTTCTTAATTTCTCTTCCTTTGCCTCCTTCTTCCTATTAGTCTCTTTCTTTTCTTTTCTTTCCTTTTGTTTCCTTTCCTTTCCTTTTCTTTTCTATTCTTTCCTTTTCCATTCCTTTTCCCTCCCTAAAAAACTGAAGTGTTTGAAAAGAGACTTGGGTTCATATTCTAACTCTGATACTTACTACCAATGAGGCAACTCATTTAGATTCCCCCAACCTTAATTTCCTTGTCAGTAAAATTCAAGGTTATATGAGACAGCCACAGAGGACTCTTCCAATTCTATATCTATGACCGTATGGTCTTAAATAATTTACTAGCAAACTGTACTCTTCAGTTCATTTTTTGTTATTATTATATTATGAAAGCACGAAAGCAGAATTTTTAAAATTAAAAATAATAAATTACTTGTAATTTGCTTTCTACTTATGTCGGTCCTGAATTAACTTTTTTCATCTCCTATAGATTTCTGCTTCTTATGAAAAAAGAAAAATAACCTTAGACTTTCCCTAGGGAAGAGAAGAGACTCTTCCTTTTCATGTTTTGTTTCTTCAAAACACTAATATTACCTTCAGATCTTCATCATTGTTAAGAAAGTGATGAATACTAAGAAACTGGAACCATAAGCATAGTAGAGTTAACTAAAAGCTCAGAATTGCAAAAATAACTATGAATTACACACCCACACTTAGTATACTAAGTAATGTTAATGGAATTGGGCCAGATGTAGTCAAGCACTTTAAACCTAAGGTCCAGAGAAAACACTAATGAGTTTGGTGTGAAAAATCATGCAGTCCTTACAGAAGACCTCTGGCAATGAGTCTGTTCATTCAGTTCTCTTTACTCATCCTAATATCTACAAAGAAACTTCTCCTTTATCTTCCCTCTCAACTGCCAATAGAAAATAACGCTCTTGGCATGAATTAAAATACTATCACAATTGCTATAACTATCACAAGTTGTTATAAGAACACTTTTATGATTTTAGTATTTCACTGATTTCTAAAATCCCTTCAGTTTCTAAGATTCTGTTGTTCTACAATGACTGATTTTCTTTTCATTTCTTTAAGTAGGGCATTATTGGGGGCTTGCATTTTTAAGTATTAGAGATTTATGATCTGTGTGAATTAGCCATGCATGAATATGCTCTATAACATAATATCTCTTCTGGGCTGCTAACAGATTGTCTGGTTCTAGATGTCAAAACCACCTCAGAATGGAATGCCTAATTTTTGGACTTTCTCCTTGGGAATGATTCAGCAGTACCCATCAGGAAACTAACAAAATACCAGGTAACAAATTCCAAATCCTGAACCTTAAAAGTTAATCATGTAAAAAATATGGGTCATTTATATATATAAAACTTTAAATGCTTAATGTTTTCCAAACAAAATTTCCCTGAATGGTTCAAACAAAATAAACAAAGAAATAAACTTTATGAAATAAAACAAAACAAAACAAACAAACAGGCTTTGAGTTTTAAAAGATAGCCTTTCTCTTTGATAGTGAGATGAGATATCTTTTGATATCTCATGGATAATTAAGACATATTGAATGACAGGGAAGCCAAGTACTTGTCTCTTCTACTTTACTTAGCATAAGATGAGTAATTTGTTCCAAAACTGCCTGTCTCTCCATTGTTTAACTTTAAATGAAGATACCTTAACTTCAGTTCATCAATAATGAAAAGGTTATTTTGGGGGGGAGGTGGTAAAAGTAGTTGTGAGAGTACCCTCTGTACTACAAACAGGATCAGGGTTTTGACCACAATAAATGAACCAAGAATTTATTTATTAAGAACCTCCTATGTACTGGACTCTGTAATAGGGACAGGAGATGGAAGTGAAAAATAAAGCCATCCCTATTTACAAAATGAGCTGTAATATTTCACTTCTGGTGTCCAATACTATGGTTGGTACCCAACTGAGCTTCGCTAATTTAGTTAATACTACCACAGAAACATAGAAAAGAAATAATTACTTTAACAAAATCAGTCTATTAACTTCACTGAAAATCTGATCAATGGGAGATAGACCCTTCAAGATTTCAAAAGTTTTGGAGTCATAAAGGTGGAGATAATAAAATGCATTTAAAAGCATTAGTTCTGTCACTGACACAAAACTTAAAAAAAAGCAAAATTTATAGAAGATTGGCACTGAGGAACTATTTTGGAAAATAACAATGAAGTTTTCTGACAGTTTGGAGAAGGAAAAAAATCCACTGATGTAATATATAACCAATGCTATTTACCTTGAAGTCCCACATCTTCAGTTCATGTAAGAGATATATCAGCCCACTTCATTAAATGTCAAACTGTATTCCTATTTTATAGTCATTATGTGAAGGGCTTTTATTGCTTCCTTTGGATTTTGAACTGAATGTCAAATATAATTTGGGTAGGGAAGAAAGAAAAGATCAAGAGTTTCTTGAGTGCAAACTTAATAGCTAAGTTTCTGCTTTTCCATAAGCATTTACTAACTTTAGTAAGTTTTAACTGACCATATGAGAAAATGAAAATTACTTAGGATCATGATTTTCGAGCTAAAAGGGTCCTTATATTGACATATATACTTAAACACTATCATTTTATAAATAGGAAAACTAAGGCACCAAAAGATTACAATAGTTAATGTATCCAAAGAAAGAATGGGCTACTTCAGGCAGTAAATATTCCTCTTCAGTGAAGGATTTCAGCTGAAGGCTGAATGACCATGAGTAAGAAGTTTTGTCTTAAATATTCTTTGTGGGTTTGGGGGTGGACTAGATGACTAGTGAAGTATTTCTCCATACTAAATTTTTGAGATTCTACAATAGGTAACGCCTTGCAAGTCACACATATAAGTCACTCTGAAAATCTTTTGGTTTGAACTCTTTTGTTTTGAACTCTGAATGATTGCTTCTTACCCTAAAGCCCAATGCACAACTTCAAAAATACTTATCTCTTTAGCATGTAATCTACCAAAGAAAAGCAAAACGAGACACTCTTCGTGTTTTGTTACTATACGCAATACAGTTAAACTCATAAAATCTAAAAAATCCAAACATTGAACAACTCCCTTGGAGATATAGGCATTGTATAATGGTATATATACTCCATTATAGATCTGTCCTGTTGCAATGTCCCTTTAAAGTATAAATATATCCCTCCCAACAGAATACAAGGTAGATAAACTCTACCATGGCAGAAAGTACTGAAGCACAAACAAGATAGCAGATGACTATAAAATAAGCCAACCTGAGCAAATGTGGAGAGGGCTATACTTAAAAAGTTCGACACCAGAACATAAAATTTTTGACTACAGCTGCTTATATAGCCCAGAAGACCACAACACTTGATAAATATTTTTTTTTGTTTTTATTGAATTGGCTGTTTTTTTTTCTATCTCCATTCTTTTCCCTCCCTCCAAATTATCTTTTTTAAAGTTCAAATTCTTGAACTTGTCTTGATAATTTTGTCCAACTTTTTCATATTTGTGGTCATCCTCTAGCTCTTTGGTTAATCTTGTTATCTACCATATACAATATCCTCATCTGCATCTCTGCTGACACTATTCCTTCAGCCTAGAATTCCCTGTTCCTTCCAGTTGGTCTAACCAAGTTATAACCATCCTTGAAGTTCCAGTTCAGTTTACCTCCTCAGCCTGTAATGGCATTTCCTTCCTTGAATTTTTGTTGTACTTGCTGATTTTGCCCTTTATTTGGTATGAAACTCCTACTCCTGCACATAATTCCTTTTGACCATCTCTTAGAGCTTATCATAGTGCCCCCCCTATAGTTGCTTAACAGATATTTATTGGGTTTGGATTAAAACCTCTACTATAGACTTCTGCACATAGTAAACACTCAAATTTCCATATTCATATGAATTGATGGAACAAAGATTGTCTCATCCAGATGTCATCAAAAGTATTAAAGTACTAAAAAGAAGTTATTGACAGATTTAGGCAGTCTTCCAATTGGAATCTCAAGCATGAAGTTCAAATTCCATGTATATTATGCCTGTCTGAGAAATATTGATTTATGAAAGTGGGAATAGTAAGACAAATATTTGGGAAGTTCATAGCTCTCCATGCTTACTACATTTCTATGAAGTTCATCAATTTATGTAGTTGTTTTTTATGTTATTGTTTTCTGAATAGTCCTAAGACTATTGCAGAGTGGTTTTATCATACCAACCAAAGTTTTACAATTCAGAAAATGTATTTATCATTCAAACTCATTTCAATATTAGGCTAGAATTAGAAAGATATTTCACATTCCAAATAACCTTAGACTGCCCCAGACACTAGGGATAAAAACAATAGTTTCTTCACTCACAGAGCTTATAGTGTACTAGAAGGAAGAAACAAGTTAATACAAATTCTTTTACAACTATAACTATCTGTAGAGTAGCGAATATGTGTTTATTACTTTAAGCTTTATAGAGTGCTTTACTTAAATTATCTCATTTGATTTTCACAGGAACCTTGGGGAGGTAGATGCTAATATTATTGCTATTTTACAAATGAAGAAACTGAGGTAAAAAAAAGTTATTTGCCTAGGTTCACATGGCTACTTAATATTCTGACACAGGATCCAAACTTTGGGGGGATTCATACCCTCCCTAATTCTGAGACTGATATTCTATTGACATTATACACAAAGTAAATTTCTGTGAGAAAGATAGAAAACACCTAGAACAGGAGATGATATTTGAACCTTAAAGCAACTGAAAGGTTCAGAGCAGCACAGGTGAGGAGGAAAAAAAAAATTCAGTTCAAAAGGCTTATGCAAAGGCATAGAGATGGGAGAAGTCATGGCAGGTATGGGAAAGAACAATTAGGACACAGTATCTGGCATATGAGTTATTCCTGGTAGTGTTTAACTCTACTCAGCTGCAGATAATCAAGAATAAACTCTCCAATTCTTGTCCCATTATTTCAAGTTCCTTTATTTCTTACCTAATGGCAACTTGGTTCAGTTTCTATTACAAGTCTTTCTTCTTCCTCTCCCTCTCCCCTATAAGGTCACGAAATTTTACTCACAGGATTTGATTTAATAAATTTGGCCATTGAATTCACCTTGTCTGCCATATGCAAAAATAAATAGAATCTGGTAACTGAGTTTATGAAGACTCTGGAATCAGAGCTTATTTCTGGACTTTGCAAAATGATGCTTAAATTAGTCCACTGGGCCACAGCCTCCCATTTCAACTGCATGCACACATGATTATCTAAGATATTCCAAAGCATCATACTAAGCTGTAGTACTACTAATAAATAAGAGAACTAATAAGATGACCTCTTAGAATTCCCATTGACTAGTAGGATTCTGATTTTTATGCCACTTTATTGAGTAGAACCAATCTAAATATAACCTCACAGAATAATTCCTTTGTGAATAGCTCCCGCTGATTTAGATTGGAATGGTATCTGGCCATAAAAAAGCAGTATAATGCTACAATGAACACAATTCAGTCATCCTCATGTATAATTTGTAAAATTCAGATCCTGTTTGGCAAAAAAAAAGAAATGCTCCCCCTTGCTCTTAAATGCTTTCTCAGTGAAGAAAGTCTAAAAATTAACCCAGGATTAGGATGCTTCTGGCATAATGGGAACATTAGCTGAAATGGGCAAAAATACTGTTTTCATTGAAGCAAAACAAATGCAAATTAAGCTCCTAAAGGGATAAGGGGGGAAGAGTTTTTTTGAAAAGGTGGCTTGCTACAGTTAAGTTTGTTATTGATTTTCATCAGTGGGACCATAGTTAGAATGATCGCATCTTTTGTGCAGGATTGTTGCAAATTAAAAGCAATGCAACACAGAATCTTATAGCTGAAAGTGAAATTTGAAATCAATTGTGAATATGCTTGTCATTGTAGAAATGAGGTGATTCAGGTCTAAACAGGTGAAGTAAGTGCTCTTAAGTCATAAGCAAAAGGTAATTACCGAGTCATTAAACACACAAGAGACATGCACACCCATAAACATATACATATTGGCAGTAAGGGTATGACAATAAGCAATTTAACAATGATCATCAGATAAGTTTTCATATCTTAAAATATAATAATAATTGAAGTTACAACTAGGGTAGGATAAATCAAGCATTGTCTTAGGATGTATAAATTTAGAAGGCATAGACAATATTCATACTCCTCCAGCTGCACAGAAATTACTGATCTTAGTATTTAGTTAGTAAGCGTATTTAGTTAAACTAGGAAATGTCAGGAGCTGAACTCTCAGAGAGCTCCTGCTTTTATCCCCTGCCACTGTTCTGTTTTTCCAGTTTAAAAAAAATATCCATCTATCTATCTCTATCTCTATAGAGATAGATAGATAGATAGATAGATAGATAGATAGATAGATAGATAGATA
>NW_027185601.1:646579-778404 GCF_028583685.1 Petaurus breviceps papuanus | reverse complement strand
ATAGATAGATAGATAGATAGATAGATAGATAGATAGATAGATAGATATTTCTATATATATGAGTCTTATGATAATTCACATTTTAATAGCATTTAAAGACTGCAACTGCCTGCCATGAAGGTAATTTAAGTATTCTAATCTTTGATTTGAGGTAAAGAAAGTATGACTCTGAGAATGTGGGTTCACTCCTTCATTCCCTAATCACTATTAACTCTCTGGAATTCTCTCTTTCCTCTCTCTCCCTAGACCCTTTCACCCCCAACAATCATACCAGCTCCCTTTTATATGTTATCTTAGAATGTAAGACAACTCTTAGAATGTAAGCTCCTTGAGGCCAGGGGCTGTCTTTCTTTTTGCTGACTTTTGTATCTCCAATACTGAGCACTACCTGAAGTATAATGAGAACTAAATAAATGCTGGTTAGTTTGACTACTAGAGATGAAGCAGCTTGTTCTCTTACCTCTATGGTCAAATATAACAGACTCTGCATATAAAACTTTTCATAACCTGGCTCCAATCTAACTATTCAGGTTTATTACATGTTGTTCCTCCCCTTTATTCACTGTATAGTCTGGTTATTCTGTCCTTCTACCTGTTTTTCATATACATCTATGTATCTCCTTTCACTGTGGCTTTATACCATCCATGTTCCTCATATGTAGAATGGAATCTACCATAACCATAAACTCTTCAAACCCCCACTTTTCTGTATATCTCAGTTCAAATGCTACCTTCTATATGGCAAACTTCCTAAGTCTCTCAACTGACTGTAAGCTTTCCCTTTCCCCCTGAAATTTACATGTGACATATGAGAGACATGGGCTGTGAAAACTCAAGATAACAGAAATTGTAATGGAATGCATGAGGAATAGTTAGAAGGCCAGACTAGCCAGAACATATGTATGTATACATGTATATAGAAAATGCATGCATTTATTTGTTTATATATACACTGCATACAAATTCTACATGTATGTTTACAAATACACAAATTGTCAATGTGTGCATGTGCATATATCTGTACATACATGCACATATGCATATACATGGAACTATTCTGTTCTTGTCTATATTGGCAAGACCTATCAAGATTCCTAAATTCAATACCAACAAGCTTTGAATTGTGTTATATTACCTCTAAATTTTTAATTCAATTTGTTTCCTTTCCTATGAATATCCTAGTTGCAAACATTCCAGACCCAATTTAGCAGAGAGGTCTGGAGAGTTGAGATCATTAATCACCCTACTTTCGAATACTGCCAAAAAGTTAGCAGTCAGAGAAAAAACAATTATAAGAGTGTACTGATCACTTTCCAAGACGTATTTTATTTTATTTTTTTAATTTCTGGAGGAAAACCTAACAAGTCCAAATAGAATTTTCTTCAAGTCAATATAAACTCTGTTCTCCATACCATACTACACTAGATATTTTGCTTTTACCCCTTAAACAATAATGTTGTATTGTTTATTTTATAATTCCACTCCTTAAAATTCATTCACCAAATAAAATATATTCAATTCCAAGTTGGCTTTTTGAATCACTTTTTAAATAAAGACTTTGTATGTATTATTTAATAAATTCTCTATTAACTGAAACCCACCTAATTAATATATTTGGCCATACCCTTTGCATTTTCTTTAAGAAATGGGGTACACACCACATAAGTGTGTGTGTACATGTATGTATGTATATACAAAAGCTACTTCATAGGACTACTAAGCTGGGGAATCTTAAATATTATACAATAAATATTACAAACATTACAGAAAAAAACATATGATAGAAAGTACATTGGATTTTGAATAAGAATCGTAAGAAAAAGATTTGAGAGCCAGATACTTATTCTTATCTGTATAACCATAGGCAGGTTATTCTCTAGTTGTATTTTTCTCATCTCTGAAAGAGTGATAAAACATAAAGAAAATATTTGTCTCATAGGGTCATTGAGAAGAAAGAACTTTATAAATACTGAATTCCTAAGGAAATGTGAGCTATTATTATTATAGAGAAAAATGTATAAATAAGAATCCATGATTTCCACTTTAGAAGAGAAAATTGAGACCCAGAAAAATAAAGAAATTTCCTTAATATCACATATTCATTAGCACCTAACTCTGAGGATAGTTCTCTATTACATAAAAATTCTTGTAACATATTTTTTTTAAAGCAATCGTGGTTAAGTAACTTGTTCAAGGTTACCCGGCCAGTTATTTCTCGGTGTGGTGCTAAGTATCTGAGCCCAGATTTGATCCCCAGGTCATCCCAACACTGGAGCTGGTACTCTTACTTGCTGTGCTACCTGGCTTCCTCTTGTAACATTTTTAAGAAAAAAAAAAGTCAACCAAACTAAGTTGCAAGGTAATTCCTGGGGCAGAAAGAGTATAGATCTGTTTCTTCCATCTTCTGTATATCTTAAACCCATGCAAATGTTCAAAGAAAATTCATGTCCAACTAATGCACTGTTGGTGGAGTTGTGAAATCATCTAACCATACTGAAAAGCTACTCTTTGACCCAGTAATACCACTTTTAGGTCTGCATCCCAAAGAGATTAAAAAGGGGGAGGAAAGGGAAGGACCTATTTGTACAAAACATATTTATAGCAACTCTTTTTGTGGTGTCAAAAATGGAAATTGTGGGGATGCCTATAAAGTGGCTAATGGCTGAACAAGTTGTGGTATAAAACTGTAATAGAATAATAACATGGTATAAGAAATAGAAAGGAAGATGATGCTAGAAAACCCTGGGAAGATTTACATGTATAAAACTGTAATGGAATAATATCCTGATATAAGAAATAGAAAGGAGGAGGATGTTAGAAAATCCTGGGAAGATTTACATGGAGTGACAAAGAGTGATGTGAGCAGAACCAGGAGAACATTGTACACAATAACAACAATACTGTATAATGAATTGTGAATGACTCAGCTGTTCTCAGCATTACAACGATCCAAAACAATCCCAAAGAACTCATGAGGAAAAATGCTATTACCTCAAGAGAAATAGCTGATAGAGTCTGAATGCAGACTGGAGAATTCTATTTTTCACTTTCTTTTTTTGTTGTTATTGTTTTGAGTTTTCTTCCACAAAAATAACTAATAAAGAAATATGTTTTACATGATTGCACATACATAGCCTCTATCAGATTTCAGGGAGGGGAAGTGGAGGAAGGGAGAGAATTTAGAGCTCAATTAAAAAGAAAATGAATGCTGAACTGAAAAATGAGAACTTTAAATAAGTTTATTATATATTTAAAGGGAATAGCAAGTTGTACATAACAGATTTGCAGTTCCATATATAATTATCTTTTTTATTATGCTATGTTATAGAAATACTTGTTTTATAAAATAAATGTTAAAAAATGAATGCTGAAAGTTATACATAATTAGGGAAAATAATATATATTTTAAAAAATTAACATCCAAGAAGATGGTCTTAATATGTCACAAGACTCTGATTCATGAAAGATTGCTTCATGTTTACTCCACTGAACTAATGCTTTAGAAAATTCATCATACAGGGCTTCAAAAAAATCTTACTTTGGTTTTAATGATATTAGCTACAAATTGCACTGAGACCCCTGAGATGTCCTTTATAAAGTAATAAACATAGAGTATAGAAATAAGTTTAACAAAAATAGTAAAACCAAGGTTTTCTTTACAAACCCTAGTTAACCCCAAAATGCATTAAATCAAAATCAAAACAACTGATTGAACATCCCAATTATATAAGGATTCGCTGCAAGTTAAGTTGTTCTCTTTTTCTCTACTAGCCCTATAGGGTAGGCTAGATAGTCTGCTATGTGTGTGTGTGTATACATACACACACACACATACACACACATATATATTCATATATGTGTGTGTATGAGTGAGTATATGTATATATATATATATTTTATATTTATATATATATACACATACCTAATGCATAAATGATATTTAATGGTTTTTTATTATTAAAGGAAATACTGATCTTTTCTTTTGCTGATTATTTAGGCTCATCCAGTTCAGGAAAAAGTCATCTATAACAAGAAACTACTATAGACACAAGTTCCCTGACTAGATGGATTTCTAGTGATTTTGAGGCAAACAAAGACAAAGGAAGGAAACAATAGGCTTAGTGAGACCTGTACCCTAAACATTAAAAAAGTTGATTTTTAAAAGCTCAGACAAAATAATAGGCATGATTCCATAGCCAGAACTATGAAGATGAAGAAAGAGGGAGTGAGGGAAGGAGAAATGTAGGGAAAGAAAACTGAAGAAAACAGGAAGGGAGAGAAAGAAGAGGAGGAGGGGAGAGAGAAAGAGTCAGAGAGATCAGGTAGGGGCTAAGGGAGGGGGAGGGGGAGAGGAGGAGAGAGAAAGAAAAGGAAGAATTAAGGAAGGAAGGAAGGAAGGAAGGAAGGAAGGAAGGAAGGAAGGAAGGAAGGAAGGAAGGAAGGAAGGAAGGAAGGAAGGAAGGAAATGATTCTAAAAATTAAACAATAACAAAAGAAAGTAAAAAAGACATAAAGAAAACTGTGTAGCTAAATGGGGAGTTCTTTCATCAGCTCAGATTTTAAAATAACAAGTACAAACAATAAAGGGTGGAACATAATCAAAGCTGAATCCAAAAGAGCAATGCAAATTCCTAAGATTACTGTCAGGAAGGTTAGAAACCAGAATGAGTTGAAGAGCAAGAAAATATATCAATAACTAAATATATACTAGAATATCATTATAGTAATATGTAAAAATATTAAAAGGAATATCATTGTCACTTGCTAAGAAAGAAATGGATACAAAAAGTAAATAAAATATGGTTCCAATATTCAGTACACACATATATGTCTGTCTGTGCACAAATGTACCATAAACACATATATGTATATATAGAATATACACACACACACACACATATATATATATATATATATATATATATACTTTAGTTGACATATTTTGCTGAAATGTTTTATATATTTGTTGATATAGTTACTGAGGATTGTATGAAAAATATAACATAATATATAATATTATGTATGACATGATATAATATAGATCTCTTGAGAATTTGAAGGAAAAGGAAGCTATAGGAGGACTCCTGGGGGAGGAAATAAAGAAAATCCTCAATTTCTTTGATTTCCATTTTCTAATAGTGGAAATTACCTTTAGATAAAACTAATAGCCAATATTTGTCTAGCACTTTAAGGTTTACAAAGTTCTTTGCTTAAATTATCTTATTTAAATTCTAATGGAAAAAAAGGAAACATAAAGAAAAAGCTTCACCATCTTAAATGGCTCAACTTTCTAGGTGCAGGGAAAGTTTATGTGAGGACCTAGTAAAAATAAAGGAATAATAATGGAAAAATAATGAAATTAGTTACTTAATGAGATAGTAATTAATATAGTTGAGAGAATTTATTTTATCTCATTTTAAAGTTTCATTGATTATTCATATTTTCTACCCATAAGGATATCATGATATATAATTAGAGCATAATAGATTTAGAACTGGATGGGTCCTTGAAGGTCATTTAATTCATCCCCTACTCCTTTAATTAAAAAAAAAAAAGGAAATGGGTCCAGAGAGGGTTACTTATCAAGGTCAAACCAGCAGTAAATGGCAGGTCCAAAATTTCAATCTTTGATACCCTGCCTCCAGAGATATTATTTATATTAATAGAGACTGATCAAGCACCTCTTACATTCAGAGGCCTGAAGGTCAAATGGAAAAATTTATACTGCTTTATGGCTGATGCCACATTCTGGCCTTTCAAAAAGAAGGAAATCCATTTAATCTCTTCTTTCTTTTGAACCAAGGTCCATTATTACAAGTAATCTGGATTCAACTACCTTTTAGTGTTGCTTTTGTTTATAATCACATGTATTGCTGGGCTGGTTCTGCTGATTCATCCAGTGTCAATTCATGTAAGTTTATCAATGTTTCTCTGAACTCCTGAGTCACCATTTCCTATGGAAAAATAGTATTCTATAATTTCATATACCACAATCCATCATCTTTCTTAAATCAACTGACACTTACTTTGTTTCCTATTTTTACCAGCCATAAAACTGCTGCTATAAATTTTTCAGTAGACAGAGGACCTTTCTCTTTGTTTGTTTGTTTGTTTGTTTGTTTTTAATTCATGAGGCATATTTCCAGTTGCATGAATTGCTAATTAAAAGATGCTAGATGACTTTTCTGGTAAAAATCCAGTTTAGTTTTTCAGAATGTTTGTACTCACTCCCATCTCCAGTGAATCATTTTCCAACAACCCTTCTGACACTGATTATTTTCACTGGAATTATTTAATTAAAAATTGGATACACATCTTTCCATAATACTATAGAAAGCTTTCCTATACTGGGAGGGCAATTAGCTTAATGATTTTGAAAGTGTTTTCCAGATTTAAGATCTAATAGTTCTATGACATATTATGGAGTCATGAGAAACAGGCCATAGAATTATCACTAAGGGAAATTAGATTACCCCCACAGCATTTATTATTATCTGTTATGGAGTTATGTATTCTTTTTAGTCCATTGACAAACATTTAATAATCAATGACTATGGGTCAGGCACTCTGCTATAGGCTTATGTAATGTAATGCCAAGCAAAGGCAACTTCCCAAGGTTCAGAATACCAACATAGGGGCTCTCCATTTTATTCAGTGACAAAGAACAGAGAAGATCAAAATATGACATCATTCAAAATACAGCATTTACTAAGTGTGATTAAATAATATCCAAGTACTACCCCACCCCAGGATCTTACATTCATTTAATCAATTACAAAGTCCCTGTTCTAAATACTACTCCACCCCTAGGCTGTACCTTCATTTAGTCCATCAAAAAGGCCTCTTCTCAAATGGAGATTAGTTTCCAATCATAAGTAAAGTACATTCATTTGTTCAACCATAGAACACAAAAAGGTCAAAAGTTCCCCACCCCTGGATCACAATTGAATCTACCCCAGAGTTACATCAAGTTTAAGCATGGCACTTAATACCCAAATGGAGGTCTTTTCTTCATCTTGACACTAGGCAAGTTCTCAGCAATCTTAGTTCCTGGGGAGACAAGGCTTAGCAAGGCCACAAGATACATTGCCAGTCTCTTCATTAATTCATCCTCTGTCTGCAGAACAGTCCTAGGACCCCTGAAAACATTAGCAAAACCCTCTTCCAGGCTTTCTGTAAACATACAACAAGAAAATCCTTCTTCAGGGCTTCTGAACCAACAGAAAGGTTCCCAGACCCCTGCAACAACAGCACTGTCCTTCACCAGTGGACAGTATTCACTCTCTGTCTGCAGGACAGTCTCAGTAGCTCTTAACCAACAGCCAGGTTCCAGAACTTCTTCAACAACAGGACTGTCTTTCACCAGTGGACAATCTGGCAAAACAACATCAAAACCGACAAAGTACCAGCAAAACAGCCATGTCTCCTTAGTCCTTGGCAGCTCCAGGGGCAGGTCTCAAAAGTCCATGGCAATTCAAAGTGGCCCTCAGCAATCCTCTCAGTCTCTCTCTGCCTCCAAAGGTTCTGCTTCCAAAAAGTTCTCCTGCCTCTCTCTCATGTCTCTCCAAATCTACGTCACCAGCTCCTCCCAGTTCAGGACTCTCTTTTCATGTCAACAAGTCCATCTCACACGTGGGATTAACAAGCTCTGGGTTTTAACACAATCAATTTGAAAACCAAGCCAATACAGGGGGATCTTTATATTCCATTACTATCACAGCTTAGGAAACAAAAATGTTACCCCATGGAAATGAATACTTTTCAGTATCCATAATTATATCAGTAGAATGACTAATACTGAACATTATTTCTGCTGCTTCAGATTTAAGTACATTTCCTCATTAATTCTTGTTTATGGATTAAAAAATGATCAAACCTATAAAGCACTTGGTGTATGCAATGCAATATTTGAGCACTGAATGATACCAAAACTTCAATAAGCTATGGTTCCTGTACTTAAACAATGTAGTGATTAGGAGGTGAGGGAGGTACAAAAATAATACAATTCATCATATAAGTAGATAATAGAGTATAAAATTCCAGAAGTCCAAACAAGCGACAAAGCACTTTCATCTGATGGGTGGTGAGGTAGGGGTGAGGCAGGGGGAATTTATTCAGTGATTCAATCAATAAGAAATTATTAAAGACCTGGTTTGTATTAGACACTGTTTTTAGAACTGGAGATAAAAAGATTCAGGGGAAGGTTTCATGAAGCTTATGCCAGAACATAAAAGAAAGTGTTCTAGGTTTAAAAAAGGAAAAAAAAAAGTTAGCGGGCAATATAAATATGGATAAGATAAAAAGATCCACAATCGAATTACACTTTTCCATGGTATTTGATTTCACTGGTGTAAGATTTTTTTTTCCTTGACATTGAAAGATATAGAAAATGCTGACAAAGATTTTTGCAGGGATTAATAGACTTTTTGACACTATTCTCAAAGCTGAGTAACAAGGTTAACAAAACTAGTTTGGGGTTTGCTGTACAATACCTGGGAAATGATAGGTGTAAGCCTAAAAAAAATACACCCCCCCCAACCATATGGGATATGCATTTGTATGTTTGAATTCACAAAGAAAGATTTCAGTGAATTTTCTGCACTAAGCCATATAGAATTCAGATGCAGAAGCAACTCTTATAGATCATTTATATCAATCATTTTATTTGAAATTAGAAATCCCAGATTCAGAAAAGTTAAAATGACTTTTAAAGACCACACATATAGGTAATATTAGAGTATAGATTTGAATCTAGTTCCACTGATTGCGTATCTAACACTATAAATCTGAACTCATGCTACGTACCCTCGAGAAAGACAACATTATAATATTTCAAGTATACATACTCCATTATAATTTTTAAAATACTTAATGTTTCCTAGGATGTCACTATAGTGATATACTAAAATGGTATACATGAATGTAATTGTTTCTATTTAAGAAATAAGTAAATTCCAAAAATTCTTGTATTGCTGATTTCAGAAATGGCTTTTACAAAAGTACACCATTTGGGGCCATATTTTTACCTTTAGATCACAGATGATTTTAAAGGTCTCTATCTTAGACCACAGAAAGCTTCAGAAACATTTTTTTTTTTTGAGAATAGATGACCCTATTATAATTTTCTAACTTTTAAATTCATACAGTATAAAGATAGCTGCTATTTGATCCAAAATATCTTTCCCCTACTCACAGGAAGGATGAAGGGCTGAGAAAGTACCCAGAGTAAAGTTCACAATGGCATGGTGCATAAAAAAGGAAACTTTAAATAGTTTCTTTCTATTAATACATGTATTATGACCATTGGCTTAGAAAATGTGTGAAAAACTTTATTTTTTCCAAGATAAATTTTATTTTAATGAATATCAATATTTAGAAATGTTCAAATACATGAAACAGAACAAAAGGAAAATATGAAAGTTAAAAAAATGTAAATGTAGTGCTACACTTCTATAATTGACATTGTTAAAACAAAAGAAAATAAGAAATAAAATTTGATTATGATATATTAAAATATATATCAACAAAATAATAGTTTTTGTTTCCATGATATCTTTTGACCTTTTCTTTCCATTCAACCTGATTTTAACCCTGATAAAGTTAATTTCCCTTATAATCTTTCTCAGCACTATATTTCCCTTGATGATTTTTATTGCATTATATCCTGTAAAGCTAATAAATCAAATCATGAAAGTTAAATGTTCATTTTTTTCCCTTTCTAATTGTTTAAAAGCTCCTTATGCTCTAAAATTAGATAATTTTAAACAAAATCTGCATGTGCATTTGCAAAATAAAAGAAATTTCTATCATGTAGTTCATACTACGTACCTATCAAATCTTGTATTGATCAACATTCTCTTCAACACTGTTATTTCCTTTGGAAGCTTTATTTAATTTGTCACATTCTCCTAGTGAACTATTCAGGACTCCTAATGATTTTTTTCTTTTCTGCAAAAAACTTTTTTTTAACATTCCAGTTAATAACTTAAAATTATGTTTCAATGGAAGCAAATGCAAATTTATTTTATACTGAAAATCTCTCTATATCAATGGTACTCTTATATATAATTTGGTTGTCATGTTCATCTCTTAATATTTTCTTATTTAAAGTCATCTAGGTCTAAATAGTGTCAATACAATTTCCGATTTTCTGGAGTTAGTTAAAAGAAATTTTTATTTGATTCTATACTGTTTTTCATTATCTCTATGTTACTGTTTTAGGTGTACTTTCTGTAGACAGAATATGACTGTGTTATATTCTTTAATTCATTTCATTACTTGTTTTTTTATGGGTGATTTCAATTAATTTATGCTCTAAGTCAATTTTTTTGGTCTCTATCATAAGTCTCACACATCTTTGAACACTCCTATTTTAGCTGACAGCTAAACTCAGGTTCATAGTCAGATTCATGAGTCTTTTTTATTTTTGTCTTCCATTTTACTCAGTCAAGATATCCAAGTACTAGAGATGTCTTGTTTCTAAATCCCTATAATATCCCACTTCTGCCCTTTAATCTCCAATCACACAACCACCACCCTGAAATAGGGTATCATCACCTCTTGATTGAACAACTGTAATAGTTTGCTAATTGGTTGTTTTGCTTTTAATCTCTCATCATTCTTTCTCAGAATGTCTTATTGCTTCTGTGTATAAACAAACAACTTAATTCACCTGAGCTTAATTCATTTCAGTTAGATGAAAAATTGAGTTGAAACTTAATTCATTTGAGTTAGATGAAAATATGATAAAATCTGCCTATTATTAATCTATAAAAGGCTTAGTGATCATTCATGAAAAATGCATGTAGATAGTCGTTACAATAAAGTTTCCTAGTGTATGGATGGGACAGGGGAAGGAAAGGGCAGTGTTTACTCCATTTCATGGTTCTTCACTGCTAACAAACTCATATGTGAGTTCAAGTATTTGAATAGAAAAAAAAAGTCAAATATGTAAATACGAAAAGCAATCATAGAAAGCATGTGCAAATACAATATACAGGAAATTCACCGAGTATATTCCTAAAGTCTAGGGAAAATATCCTCTTCAGTTCCTCCCTTTCCCTATATTTATTTTATTATTTTTTTATTATATTTATTATAAATATTTCCAATATTTATTTTCTCCTTGGGACCATGCATTTTACTTTCTTTTATAACACATGAATGCTATGAACTTGCACATTTCTCAAAGAAGAATAGGAATAAAAAAGTACTTTTTATCTTCTCTGTTTTACCCCCCCTCCACTCCTACTCCTTAAAGCATTGAGAATTCTCCTTGTGACTTTATAACAACCCATTGTATTTGAAATCCTAGAATAAATGAATGATAATAACATAACCCAAGACCACAGATTTTTCTAAGGATGAACTGTATTACTCATGTATCAACTAAAATAAATTGGGTATATAAGACAAGTAAAAAAAAAAATTCAAGTAAGGAAGAGTGAGGACTGAAAGCCATTAACATGGATAGCATTCTATTTTATTTTAAAGGAGCAGTTCTCATATTATTATTTTATTTAGATATCCTTGTCTTAAATCCTGAGAGAGAGAATGAAGAAAATTACAATAAAAACAAAAGCTTATGTGATTAGACTGTTAAAAAAAAAAAGGACAAATGGTATTATATAACTAAAATCATGGGTACTATATACAATGATAAAATTATCCTGTCAGTGCTTTAAGTTATATTATGAAAAGTACTCAGCGTTATCTAGAGTTGTTATATACAAGTGACCTTGATTTACAATCCATCCATTTCATTACATACTAAAAAGTACCTAATTTAGATATATTACCTTTTAAATGGTAGCTTAAGACATGACTAAACTGACTTCTTCTTTGTCAAATGAGCATACTATAACAACCTTGGAAAAAAGATCCATGCTAATGGGCTTTTTATTATGCAATACAGCACAATTTTCTTTTATACACTACCCTTCAGATATCTTACCAAAAATACTTTGTAGAAAGCCAATCATAAGATAGAAGAAGGAGGTATTAAGTTTATGCCTCAGGATTGGTGGCATTGAGAAAAGCTAAAATAGAATAAAGGTCTTGAGTGAGGAGGCTAGAGAAGAAAGGTCAGAGGACAAGGCTGAGATTAAGGTATTAGTGGAACAGAATATTTAATTATAGAGGAAATGTGAATTGCCTTCACTGAGCTGTGAACATTTGAACCTATTTAAACAGATTCTGAGTTGAAGTCATAAGGTAGACTTTGAAGGTGTTAATAAAAATGTTGATTTGATTCTGTTTCATTGACTGAGTAGCAGATGCCTGAGATAAGAAGGCCAAAGTGATCAGGACCTTTCAACGTTCACAATGAAATGATTTAGTAAAACTCTTTTGAAAATCAAATGCAGAGGAAGATTGAAAGTGGAAAAGTTTTAGAAAGAAGGTCATTTGCAGAGATCAAGGTAAGGGCCTTGGAAATAATATAACAAGAGAATATAAATTTAGATAAAATTTTATTCTAGTTAGTCTTTGGACAGTTTTCAAACTCTATTTGCATTGTGTTATGAGAGAAGTTTCCAAAAAGAGTGAATAGGAGACCAGATATGGAGTTAGTAAAACCTGAGTTTAAGCCCTTTTTCTCATATATTAACTGAGGGACCACTGGCAAGTTATTCTCACTCAGGGCCTCAAAATAACTCTCTGACTTTAAACCACAGATAAATTGCTTCATGAGGAAAGTTTCTGCGCTGGAGTTTGGGTTAGTTTCAGTATAGAAAGCCTATCAGTTGGGTTCAGAATTAGTTGAGCCTGTTACTGAAAGTATTTGCTTGAGTGTCCCTTGTAATAATCCAAAATCAGTTTGACATAATTATTCTAGGTACTGCAAACATACTCGCAAGGCTAAAGCCACAGACAGAAGGGATCCATTCATAAAATGATAAGAATTTTCCCTTATATGCCACAGTAATAACCCTATTAAAGAAAAAAAAAAGAATCCAGCAGAACTTTTCCTTAATAAACCCAGGTTGACTTTTTGTGATTGCTACATTTCTTTGAAGGGCTATCAAACCATGCCTTTAATAATATATTACAGAATTTTCCAAGGCTTGCCCCTACTACATATTTTTCCCTCTGAATTGTTTGAAGTATGCTGCACTTTGCTCAACTGAGTGTCAGACTCTATGTAAGGTTCCTCTTCTAAGTAATGAGAACATCTAAGACGATGTGGTACCTGCCTTCTAAGTCTATTATCCAATTTAATTCTGCAACTAATTAATAAGATCATGGCAGAATTGGATCTGAAATAGGAGTTTTCCTTGTTACTTCCTCCACTATTTAAGAATGAAATAAAGATCACATACAAAAGTTATCAGCAATTCTATTTTTTGCAATGTTCAATTTCAGTCATTATAATTCATTGAATCAATCAAATGAATTAAAAATCATTTGTTAAATATTTTCTACATTTATGTTTTTGATAACTTTGATTTTATAATAGAAACAGATGAAATTTTGAAGGGAAAAGAACCCTCCCACCCCATTCATGAGTTCACACCTTTATATTCTGATTATACTCAGACTCTTTCTACTCCTACCATAGCCCACCCATACCCCCTCATAATAACAATTATTGCATGCAAAAAATGGGATAGTAGATCTAAATGCATGGAAGGCAATTAAACTAATTTATTTTCTATTTAATAAGCCATTCTTTCATAATGTATAATGCCATTTATAAACTGACTATAATACTATACCAGGGCAGCTAGGAGGCTCAGTGGATAGTGACTAGCCTGGAGTCATTAAGACTCATCTTCCTGAATTTAAATCCAGTCTCAGACACTAGCTGTGTAATCCTGGACAAATCACTTAACCCAATTTGCCTCAGTTTCCTTATCTATAAAAATAATTGGAAAATAAAATGGCAAACCACTCCAGTATCTATCTTCCAAACCTAAATGGGGTCAGACACAACCGAAACAATTAGATACCAAAAATTAACATTATACAGAGCTATATCAAATTGCTAAATAGATTTGGCTATCTCACACAAGAGATTATTTGCTGTGCTCTCAATCCTTACATAGAAGAGTAAGCCAAATAAAAATGGGAAGTGAGCTGCTCTTCTCTTTTTTCTCGACTATAAATAGAAAATGCCAGTGAGACTCTGGAATGGGAAATACAACATCCTCCCAGTGAAACATTGGAATGTGAGTAGAATTTACAGTTTCCAGATAGTCATATTTACATCTAAATATTTACCTCTAAAATTTTCCAATCTCCCCATGAGGAAAGGGAGAAGAGATTGTAAAGCAGGAATCTTCAGGAAATGGTATGGATCACTTTTATAAAATAGAGATTCCCTTAAATTCGTACAAAAGCAGTCAAGAGTTAACAATAACAAAAGCAATAATGATGATTTTCATTTATATAGAACTTTAAATTTTGAGAAGCACTTTAAAATATTATTTCATTTGATATTCACATTAACCCTGAGGGGGAAGATGTTAATATTTCCTCCATTTTATAAATAAGGAAACTGAGGCAGAAAGAGCTTAGGTGATTTGCCCATGAGCACATAGCTTGGAAGTTTCTGAGGCATGATTTGAACTCAGGTCTTCCTGACTCCAGACCCAGCTCTCTATTCTCTGTGCCACCTGATACCATTTAGAAGTTTCAAAGCACTCTACATATGCTATCTTATTAAAACCTCACTTCAAAACAGCTATTTTTAAAATTTTATGTTGTTCATCCTTCGTTTTTCTTTTTTTAATTATTTTGTCTTTTTTGGGGGGAGAAGGCAGGGTAATTGGGATTAAGTGATTTTCCCAAGGTCACACAGTTAGTAAGTGTTAAGTGTCTGATGCCAGATTTGAATTCAGGTCCTCCTGACTCCAGGGCCAGTGCTCTATTCACTATGCCAGCTACCTCCCTCTATCCTTCATTTTTCAAAGAGGAACGATGACATCAGAGGCAAAATTGTACAAAAGTGTAGACAACTGGCAATTGTACTAAAATCAAGACAACTGGCAATGTCCTGGGATGCAATGGATGATTCTGGCATCTTCGATGTCTCAAGAAGCTCTCAGCTCCCCACAGCTCCTGCTTCAGCTACCTTCATGGCTATTGAAACAAATTGTTCTCATCTACCCTACTGAGAGATATCTTCACATGCTTAGAATAGATATCCCCCTAACTCATTGATGGGTGTGAGGCTTGTTGTTTACCATTACCCTGGCTTAGCTGTCTTCCAAGTTAGTTTTACCAGGGTGTAGCATTCAGGGCTTCTTGGAGCCACAGGTGAGATCTGGGTGAAAGGTGGACACCAAAGATGGATGAGCAGCCTTGAAAAGGACTCCCCAAGCCCTCATCCCAGAGGTGCTATTCCTCCCTGAACACCCTATGCATCCAACTATCATTGTATAGTCATATGTTTATAGTCATTTAACTAGTCAATGGCAGTTAGAATTTGTAACCTCATCTTCGCCTGGTCCTACACTCAAGCCAATAAATGATTCTGTCTCCCATGGAGAAATAAAGGGAACTTAAAACTCAGGAATCCAGCAACTAAGAGTTTCAGGAAGTCAGTAGAAGACTATAATTTAGGGGTAAATTCAAATGGTTAATATTCTAATATAGGGAAGTGGCCCGACATGGAAAAGTTAGCGATCTTAAAAGTGAAAAATGCCAAGTTCTATGTTGTCCAGTACATTTAGAGTTAACACATCCTTTTTAATTCAGTATTATGCTGGAACCTTTTTGGTGAACCTACGTGAACATTTGCCTGAGAAATCATAAGTCTCAATCACCTATGAACTGCTTACTACATATCTTAGCTCTCAATTAAAATTTAACCATTTTTGAGTCCACCTCTGAGCTTTTAGAAGGAATAGTGCTCTAATGTTAACAGAAGATATATTGTTGTTTTTGGCAAGTCCAGTTAAGTTTACAAATTTCTTTTAACTGACAGATCCTTCCTATTACTATTTTTTTCCTCTACAATTGCTTGTCAAAAGGCTTTTTAAAACATACTGTGGCAATTGTGTATGGGTGTTATTACAGACATTAATGACTTTTGTTTAAATAGCAACTATTAGATTTTTCTTATTTTTTTTTTCTTTTATTATCTAGTAACTCAATGCCCTACAGTTGAAAGTGTTGGATTAGAGAGAGACCCTCATGGAATTAATGTGGAATTATTTGATAGGACCTTTACACTACTGCGAAAGACTCCCAGACTAAGAGAACTACCATGAAACCCACTTAGAATCAAGGAGTCATATAGCTTTCAAGGTAAAAGGACCTTCGAAATCATCTAGTTCAAATACTATGTGTTACATACAAAAATACTGAGACCTTAATAGGCTAAGGAGTTTTTAAACCTTGTTCTATGTAGTTAATGTTATAGTCAGTCTACTGTGTTGATGACCATTCTCTTTTCTATTTTTTTTTGGAGGGAGGATGGTAGGGCAATTGGGGTTAAGTGACTTGCCCAAGGTCACATGGCTAGTTTTCTGTGTTAAGTGTCTGAGGTCAGATTTGAACTCAGGTCCTTCTGACTCCAGGTCTGGTGCTCTATTCACTGTGCCACCTAGCTGCCCCCCCCCACCTTTTCTATTTTATTGTAAATAGTATGTGCTAAAGGGCTTTCAGATCAGGCCCTTTTAGAAAGATGAGGTAAAGGGATCTGGAGAGAGACACACAGAGAGAGACAGAGAGAAAGAGACAGAGAGAGACAGACAGACAGACAGAGAGAGAGACAGAGAGACAAAGAGAGAGAGAGAGAGAGAAACAGAGAGAGACACAGAGAGAGAGAGAAATATTCATCTGTTTAATCTGTGCTTGGAAAGAATTCTGCCTTTCCCTAAGCTTGACCTCATCTGCGTACCCTAAGATGGGATAGGGAAGGAGGAAGGGAGGGAGGGAGGGAGGGAGGAAGGAAGGAAGGAAGGAAGGAAGGAAGGAAGGAAGGAAGGAAGGAAGGAAGGAAGGAAGGAAGGAACGAAGGAACGAAGGAACGAAGGAAGGAAGGAAGGAAAAGATACCAGTTCCTATTTTCTAACTCATCTGAAGCCCCATGACTCTCCAACATTAGAGAACCATCTAGAAGCAGTGAACTGTCAGAAGGAACTCTTAGTATTAGCCACTTATGTTATGACCATGTCTACTCATTAGGCCTCAGTAAAGCCAAACTGAACATTAAGATAGAAGAGACACAGCATACTTCTGCCTTTTTTTTCCAAGTTTATTTCACATTTTATCAGTAAACCCAATTATCAATCAATTTATGGTCAGATTTTTGCCTCAAATCCTTGTGTATGAGGGATGACCAACACCCCTGAATTCCAGATAATATAATTTAAAAGATACTCTATGCCATGATATCTCCATCAGGGGAGATTGATTGCAGAAATCAACCAATATAAACTAGGTAAAAACTGCATAGAAAAAAAATGATGCTACACAGGAAATGCAGCATGAGTTTTTGAAGGGAATTTGGGAAGCTCAGATAAAACAACAAACCAGTATGGAGTCTGGCATTTTATTTTAATTTTCCTTAATGCATTTTATTTTTTTCCAATTACATGCTGAAAAAATTTTCAACATTCATTTTTGTAAAATTTTGAGTTCCAAATTTTTCTCTCCCTCCCTTCCCTCTCCATTCCCCAAGACAGCAAACAGTTATAAATGTACAATTATGTTAAACATATTTTCATGTTAGTCATGTTGTGAAAGAAGAATCAGAACAAAAGGAAAAAAAAACATGAGAAAGAAAAAACAAAAAAGAAAAAAATGTAAATAGTTATCTTCGATCTGCATTTAGACTATATAGTTCTTTCTCTGAGTGTGGTTATTATTTTCTATCATAAGTCTTTTGGAATTGTCTTGGATCATTGCTTTGCTGAGAAGAGTCTATCAAAGCTGGTCATCACACAACATTACTGTTACTGTGTACAATGTTCTCATTCTGCTCACTTCACTCAGCATTAGTTCATGTAAGTCTTTCGAGCTATTCCTGAAATCTGCCTGCTCATCATTCCTTATAGAAGAATAGTATTCCACTGCATTCATATATCACAATCTGTTCAGTCATTTTTCCAGTTGATGGGCATCCCTTCAATTTCCAACTTTCTGCCACCACAAAAAGAGCTTCTATAAATATTTTGTACGTGTGGGGTTTTTTTTCCCTTTTTATGATCTCTTTGTGATGCAGACCTAGAAGTGACATTGCTGGATCAAAGGGTACGTACAATGATATAGTCCTTTGGGCAGAGTTCTAAATTGCTCTCCAGAATTGTTGGATAAGTTCACAACTGCACCAACAATGCATTAGTGTGGAATCTGGCATTTTTATAGCACACTAGCCTAGTGATATATTGGCTCCAGTCAAGATTCTGACAGGGAATTGCTTAGAGGAGAGGAGAAAGAGAAGGGAGTTGTATCTTCACCATATTCATTTGATGAGAGTTAAATTTTATAACCTTCAAAAAGTTAAAAGATTTTGACTTCTTACTGGCATTTTTAGCAGAGTACCCACAATTTGTGGCCAAAGGTGACATTTACATGGGGAACTGAAAGATGTGTTAAGAGCAAATAAGATTCACCAAGGAAAAGCGGCTTCAGGGCCCTACAACTCTTACAGTTCAGAAGAGAGCTATAATCATAAAGAGAACTGTATGAGAACTCCACAAAGGGGAGCGTGCCCCAGAGTTGGCGGAAAATATTTTTACAAATATCTTTACTATATCTAATTAGTAAATACCTCTATCTCTTATGAGTTAACTAACTTTTACACACTCATTGATAATCAGTGATTGGAAGCATGCTGTATGGGTGGTTAAGAACAACTGTACAGAAATTCACTTATGGTAATGGAGAAGTAGTCAACTATCTCTGTGCATAGGGTTAGCCAGTAGGAACAGGGGTTGGAAGATGAGGGCCAGAAGGAGTATGACACTTGAATTTTCCTAACCTCATTGGTAGAGCTGGCATATGAAATTGTTTGAAGTCAGCAACGACTGACACCTAGAGGAGATGATGAGATATTAAGACATAAAAACAATTTTTATATTGAAAAAGATATTAAATTTATAGGTATAGCTAACATCCAAGTATCCCTTATAAAATTTGGGGAGTAAGAGATGGAAGAAATTACATAAACCAGAGGTCAGAAAATCAGGGTCTTCGGGTAATAAATCATCAGTTAATTTTGCTAAGCAAAGCACCTGTCTTGATGTTTTTGCCTACCAAATGAAGATAATACTTGTACTACCCAGATGGTAAAATAATTTGAGCAAAAAGGGCTTTGCTTTAAATTTCTTGGGGGAGGAGGTTATAGATATGAGAGATATGGTTATTAGTGAGAGGAATACAACTTCATATAAGGTTAAACTTCTTAATGACTAGAGGTGGTCAAAGATGGAGGAGACTTCCCTGGGAGGCACTGAGTTCCATATCACTGAAATTCTTCAGGTTAATATTGGTTGATCAATTGTTAAGGATAGTGTAATGAGATTTATGCTTTCATACTTGTTTCTCTATGATCAGAGCATCATACTGAGTACACTGAATAAGAAGACACTCTAAGTGAGGTCTTATAATCTACCTTTGCTCATTCAATTTTTGTGTTTTAAAATGAATTTTGACAGATTTAATTTTTCTATCACCTACATTTTCCACTTCTACATATCCTCCTTCCCCACCCCTCTTGAAGATTTATCCTTATATAATAAGGGAGAGAGGGAGACAAAGACAAAGAAAGAGGGAGAGGGAGACAGAGAGGGAGAGGGAGGGGAGAAGAAAGGGAGGGGAGGGAGAGGTGCAGGGAGGGGAAAGAGAAGAGTTAGTTCAATAAAACTCGTCAACATTTTAAAAGTCTGACATTATATACAATATTTAACCTCTGTAGGCCATAATTCTGTAAAGAGGTGGGGGAAGGTTCCTTCTGCTCCCCCCCCATCTTTTTTTTTTCTGAATGAGGAAACTGAGATCCATACACATTACCTAGATAAGTCATTTCATCTACCTAAGTTCATGAATAAAGTAAATTGCAGAAGAACTAGGAGGGAAACAAAATAAATGACCTCCGAGATTCTGGGTTTCTATGATTCTATGATCTTCACACTGCTAAATCTATATATTTGCTAATGCCCTATTTGTAGTTTGCTAAAAGCTCCAAATGTTTTTTTGCACTCTCATTTAGCCATGCCTTTCACATCCTATATTTGAACAGGGGATTTATTTCCTCGGTTCAGTTGTAGGATTTTATATTTATATCTTGTAAATTTCACATTAGATCCAAAATATTTAAACAACCTTATTCAATGGTGTAGGCATTACTATCTTCATTTTACAGATGAGAAAAATGAGGCCCAAGAGATTAAATGATCTGTCCAAGGTTACCTGGCTAGGAAGTAAGAGACTGTGGACAAGAATACAGGTGTAATGACTCCTAGTACAAATTTCTTTTCAATATATGCTGGATTTTACCTTATTTTTTGCAATGTTCTCATTTGAATACAGGTAAAAGGGATATACTGAGTTACAGACAACTGTATAATATGCTTAAATATAGATATATCATGCGTTTTGTCTTGGTGGCTTTTAAGGTCCTTTCCAACCTTGTGACTTTTTCTTTTTCTCTAGGGATGAATTTCTTCTAGTAAAATAACAGGAACTAATTGGCAAGCTGTGGAGTGGGCAAATTGGGATTGATTGAGAGTGTTGTCAGATGATCCCACTAATAGCCACCAAGTGCCAGAAGACAGCCCCAATGGCAAGTAAAAGGCGTGATCCATATTTGACTTAAGACACAGATCTAAAATTATCTATGTGTTTAACTTGGGCCTGCTTTTGCGTTCCCATTTAAGCACAAATGGCGGCATAAACATGCTGTCTTTGAGAGCTACTCTTACCAGTGAGGCACTTAACATGCAAATCTATGACATAAATTTAGTTTACAAATGGCATTGTGCAAAGATTACTGCTACATCTCATACTCTAGTCAGAATCTATGTGAAAAGGATAACTAGTTGAAGAAATAACTATAATTCATGAAGAAAACTGACAAAAGCCCATGAGCTTAGCAGAGTTGCTTTACTTTTTGAGAGTACAGAGCACTTTATATAGATATATTCTTTGGATGGATGACAGTTTTCCTGGAGTAAAGGATGAGTAGTAACGAAAAACAACAACAACAAAGGGCCTTAAGGAAGCTAAACAGAACCAGACACAATTAAGAATTCTTCCCTTTCTGCTATCCCAGCAGTCTACTAAGAGGAACACCAGATAAGAGCACTGAGCCTGGAGTCAAGAAGACGGGCTCAGATATTTACTAGATGTGTGACCTTGGGCAAGTCATTTAATCTCTGTCTCAGTTTCCTCAAATATAAAATAGGGATTTTAATAGCACCTTTCTCCCATGGTTGTTATCAGGATCAAATGAGATGATATTTGGGAAAAGCACCTAGCATATTGCCTGACACACATAGTAACTGCTTAATAAATACTTGTTTCCTTCCTCCCTCCCTCCTACTTCCTTCTTCCATCATACTTCCTTCTCTCCCTCCCTCTTTTCCTTCCCTACAGTCTTTCTTACCTCATTCCCTCCCTTCTGTCTCTCCCATCTTCCTTCTTTCCTGCCTGTGTGCCTTCCTTCTTGCTTTCCTCATCTGTCTTCCTTCCTCTTATCCCTCTCTCTCTTTTCTTCTATCTCACTTTCATTGTTTCCTCCACTCTTCTTTCCCTCATTTCCTCGATTCAGTCTTCTCTCCCTCCCTGTTCCTTCTCTTATTTCATTACTTTCCTAATTTCCTGCTTGCGTATCTGCCTTATTGCTTTCCTTCTGTCTTCCTTCTTTCTCTCCCTCCCTCTCTTTCCTTCTTTCCTTTCTATTCCCAAATTCCTCTAAGGGTAAAGAACTATGTAAAGGAAGAGAGAGTGCAGAAGAAATGACTGGATTTGTGATTGTATAAAGACAGAGAATTCCATGGTGAGGAAAGTCCCTCAACTACTGCAAGCAGATTATCTTCTCTGCAATTTATTTTCTTAGAGAGTTGACTCAGGTGCAGAGGTTAAGTGACTTGTTCAGCGTCACACAGTCAGTACGTGCCAGAAGTGGGTCTTGCACCCAGTTGTTTTTGCATTTGAGTCCAGCTCTCTATATACAACATTACCCTGCCTCTGTTCTATTTAATATTTCAGGAATGACTCCAAGTTATTGTTACTTAGCTCTTCTAAAACAGGAAGAGAAAAATGCAAGACTATATAGAGAAATCATTTTTCCTATGTTAAAAATGCCCAAAGAGGCATTTTAACACATCACCTCTTTTGGATTGCACTTTGTATGTTTGTAAAATGGGCTATAAATTGATTGGATATGCCTGAATTGTGGTAAGGAAAAAAATATCACTGTAAGTGGACAGCATTTCAACTGCCCAAGGAGGAATACAATCAGGTCAGAACAAAAACAACTCATAGAATAACTTTGAAAAGCACTTAAGCACAACAGGGCAAGGAGAGCTCCCAACATTCTTTATGTCCCATTTTTCTGGAAGCAATGATAAATAACCTTGAGGGGTCAACAGGGACGAATTTGTTCTTGCAAAAGATTTTGTAGCTAAGGATTCTGTATATACTGACAATTCCTTGGAAACCTAATTTGTTAAAAAAAAATTAAATCTAAAAAGAAACAATGTGGAACTATGCTTCCTCTTCACAAAATGTATTAAAATTTTGAGATAATATCTAATCATGGAATTCCAGAACCGAAAAGGAGCCTATAGTTCTAATCCATTCCACTGATGAGTTAAAAACAAAAGTCTTTTATTTGTTATTTGTTTATTTGTTGTTGTTGTTGTTATTTGGTGGTGGTGGTCATGGCGTGTGTGTGTGTGTGCGCGCGCGTGCTATTTTTGAATATTATTTTTGAGTCTTAGGAGTGAGAGAATGAAGTTGTTATTTGATACTAATTTTATGCAGTCATGAGTAAGCACAGCTTTAAAATGGTGGCTACTTCCTTTATATCTCTTTCCAGGCAATACAAAATAATTTCCCTTATGAAACTTAGATGTAACCAACTAAAAAACACAACAAAAAAGTGTTCCTTGGAATCAAATGCTATGAAAATTATAATGTCAAAGAAACATTTAGCTATTTGCTTCTGGGATTTCATCTTTGTAGGAAAATCATTCTGAAGAAAAATTTTTATCTATTGCAGATTAGCAACTATTCTGAAGCTTAAGGACTTCGAAAGTTACCTGGAACATTGCGTAGTTAAGAGGCTTAGTTAGGGTTACACAGTTAATAAGTGTCAGGGTAGAAGCTGAACACAGAGGTACTGTCCCCCAACCAAACAAATCTGGGCAAGGTGCTATGTACTAAGGCTGTTTCTCTAGCCACCATGCCATACTTCTTGGCATACCTTGGTATACCTTCTCTTGGCATAGCCTCCTCCACTTCCCAATTATTATTCTGGAGACTGTAATCAAATCAGCACTACTATTGCTGAAAAGTTTGTGTCAATTATTTGCCCTAAGAATTTACTCATCATTCCTTTTGATAGGGTGCTTGGGTGTCTGTGCTTGGACCCCAAATCCAAAATCACATTTCTCTCTAGGCTGAAAACACTATACCTGGCAGCTTCTCCCCAGGAAAAGGACACTATAACTAGCAATTACTTATGAGTGGGCCCCAAGAAAACACTTATCTCTCTCCATGGTATAGCAAAAAACTGTACCTGTAGGAGTTATTAGCTTGAACTGGCTTTGTACTGGTTCATAAAGATACTCTATATCCACTGGACTATCTTTACCAACTCCCTACACCTCATTATATGCATCCTGAATTCCTCATTATGTGTATCCTAGATTTTAGATGTAAGTATACTCCCTACATCTGTCTTGTCAAACAAGACATTGATTGGTGGCAGACTGGATAATTCTCAGTTGGCCCTGAAAGCTAGTTAACAGAGTGACGCAGCAGGCAGAAAACCATGTATCCCTGTATCCCCAACTTGGGCTATTCCCGGTGAATTCGGGGGTAAAACACCTGTGTAGTAGATACAAACGGTTCATGTTACACTAAGAACTGACCACTGCTTAACCAGTTCCTAATCCCACCCCACATCACCTATTTAACATATTTGCTACTCATTTTACTATAGTTTATCATATATAAACTTTAACTGTACTCCTCTAAGGCTGCAGGCTCCTTAACAACTTTTGCTCTCTGAAAAGCCTAAAAATAAACCTTTGCCAACTTGACTTAAAGAATGCTTGAGTCTGTGAATTTATTCCAGATAACCCTGTCCTGTACTTCAGTCCTTGAGAGGTTCCTGAACCTCTGAAACCACATTATTTTTACTACCCAGATCAAAACACTTCTTCCTATGCTGAATGGCGCTGTGTCAGTGTCTCCTATGTCACATAATTAATTCCAAAGAGAGACCTTCAGAGTGTCCTTGTATCACTTCTTCTCACCACCATTTGAACACTTGCCCTGTGTGAGTTCTCCATAAAAATCTTTTTTGATAAGCATACATTTTGCATTCAAACAACATGGCTAGCCCGTTGAAGTTGTGTTCTCTACAGCAGAGTTTCAATACTTGGCAGTTTAGGTCAAGTAAGGAATGCTGTGTCTGGTAATGAAATGCCAGAAGCAGAACAGAGGTCTGTACACAACATTTGTAGATCTGACCAAGGCCTTTGATGGAAAAGTATGGGAGAGAAAAGATATTAAACTGACTACTGTTAGTTGTGTGGGCTTATGAAAAATTATGTCAAAATTTGGTTACCCAGAGAAGGTCCTCAGCATTGTCCATCAATTTCATGACTTCATGCTTGCCCAGGTTCTAGATAATGGACAATGCTCTCGTGCCTTCCCAGTCACCAATGGAATGAAACAAGTCTGTGTGCTTACTCCCATGATTTTTAGCATGATGCTTTCAGCCATGTTGTCAAATGCTTTCAATGAAGATGAACACAGCATCAAGGTCAGCTACCCCACTGATGGTAAATCCTTCAACTTAAAAAGGCTGCAATCCAAGACCAAAGTGCAAGGAGTGTTAGTGCATAATTTTCTGTTTGCAGACGATTGTGTACTCAGACTCTGAGATGTGATAAAGTATGGATTAATTATTTGCTGCTTGTGCTAATTTTGGCCTAACGATTAGCACCAAGAAAACAGAGGTGCTCTATCAGTCACCACCACACCATCCATATGTGGAACCATTGCTTACAACAAATGAAGAAGTTTTGAATGCTGCAGATAAATTCACTTAACTTGGGTAGTGTACTTTCCAGGGATATACACATTGATAATGAGGGTGACTCACACATTGTCATAGTTAGCTCAGAGTTTGGGAGGCTCCAAAGGAAAAGTATGGGAGAGAAAAGATATTAAACTGACTACCAAACTGAAAATCTACAAAGCTGTTGTGCTGATTACATTGTTGTATGCCTGTGAAACCTGGAAAGTGTACTAGTGCCATGCTAGGAAACTTCCATTTGAATTGTCTTAGAAGATTCGAAAGATCACCTGGTAGGATAAGAGGTATATGTATATGAATGTGTATATGTATATGTGTGTGAATATATACATGTATACACACATATATGTATGCATAAACACACATGTGTGTGCATATATGTATATTTGTGTTTATATATACACATATGTACATATGTATGTATGTATATATACACACACACAATATTAAAGAGTGAATGTATTAAAAAACACAATATTATCCTGTGGCTGATGAAGGAAGTAAAAAGAATACCTTTCTAGATTTCTTTATAATTCCAAAAGTTCAAATGAGAAGTAACAAAATCAGGATTTTTCTATGTTTTTTTTTTCAGAAGTCTATGTAGTCAGAAGCAAGAAGGTGGGGGAGAGGGGCTGGGTGTGTTATACATAGAGGGAGCACCTATAGGCAAGGAAGTATAAAACATTTTACCAATGAAGCAATATTTATATAAATAGACTTGACAGAATATCATTTATTAAGAGATCATTTTCATTTCTTTGAAGTAGAATTACCATGTCTTTACTTTTGATTCTTAAGTACCAAATAGGAAAGGTTAAATAATTATGTGTAATTAAAAAAACAAACAAACATACTGAAAGAGTATTGGCTGGTCTGGAGTAACACAGGAAATGTAGAAAGAGGAAGGCAAGTTCCCTGAAATTTCACTACAGATTCCTGTTCTGTGATGATTTTTTTTTTCGGTTTTTCTTCCTTAAAGAGGCAGTGGTGGTGGGAAGGGAGACGGAGAAAAAGCAGGAATTTGCTTGAGTTACTATTCCTCAAACCCCTCCAAGTACCTGTAAAAATGGCTCTAAACAAATTCTAGGGCTTCAAAATCCACAAAATGATGGAGTGAAACAAATCCCTAGACCAAGATGGCCTGCAAAGTTGACAGGAAGGGTCTATCACACAGGCCTGGGAGCAGAACATAGTCCAGCATGGGCTGCACCAGCATAGGTGGTCTGAGTAGGCCTCAGGGGACTGAATCACTACAGTTGTGGCAGTTTACAGACTTCTCAACCCACAAATGCCAAAGACAGCATAGAAGGTCAGTGGGAATACTCTTGTGGGACCTGGAAGAAAGAAGAGTGAGGTCTGACCTCAGCCCTGTGGTGCTACTGTGGTAATAGTGGCAGCAGCAGCTACTGCTTCCAGAACTTTTGGGCCCACAGACGGTGGGGGATCAAGCAGCTGAAACAAACCCCCTGAAACCTGGGACAGTACACCACCCTTACTCCCACCCCCACTGGAAACAGAGTCCTACCTTGACAAAGAGCTAAAAAATCAAGTATTTGGTTACAAAGATGAGAAAACAGCATAAAAAAAAAAAACTCAGACTATAGAATCTAACTTTGGTGACAAAGAGGATCAAAATACAGTACCAGAAGAAGACAACAAAGAGACAGTGTGACATAACTGAAAGACTTGGAGTCAGGAAATCCAGGCTTTAAATTCTGTGTCAGACATTCATTATTTAGGTGACCCTGGAGAAATCACTCCATGACTCTCAAACTCACTTCATTGACCTCCAAAACAGAGATAACAAAAGCAAACTTCTCAGAGGTTTGTTATACTCATAGAATGGGATAATGTACAATATGAAAACTTTAAAGTCTATATAAATATTAATTGGTCAGCAAGCATTTATTATGAACGTACTAGATTCCAGGAACTATGCTAAACAGAAAGGATGTGAAGGAAGGCCAAAATGGTCCCTCTTCTTAGGTAGCTCATTTTCTAATGGATGAGATAGTATGTAAATAACTGTACATTCTTACAGAGCAGAGGGAAGATAATGTAAATGTAAGTTACTAAAGTGACAATGAGGATGACTTGTGTTTCCCCAGGCAGTTAATTTCATCATAAATACTTTATTCGGTGTTCTATGCTCCAACAAATATAACTAACCAGTTTGATTTCTCCCCTCAAAGCTCTCTTTCCAGCCAATCTCCTTCAATGGGTCCAGGGAACTTAAAATATTCTGCTGCCTGCCAGCATCCTTTGATGCCAAAATATACTAAGTCTAACAGCATCACTTAAAAATAACAGAAATTCTAAAACACTGCCTGAAACTCTTTCAGAACGATTTCTTTCTCCTTGTCTTTCTTATTCTACCCTTATCTCCCCCAACCCTCATCACCTACCCCCAGAAAAAAAAAAAAAGCAAAACAAAAAAAAAAATAAGCTATGCTTTATATAGCCAACTTGACCAAATCCACAGAACCGGCTATATAGTCTACTATAGAAAGGAAAATCATCCTCTCCTTAGTTTATGCCTGTTGATCATTCAGCAGTTTGAGACAAGAAGGTCAAGACAAATCTGGCAGGGTAAGACTTTATTATTCATCCCAGAAAAAAAAAAAAAAAGCCTGCTAGTTTCCACATACCAGTTCTGATAACTGTATATTCACTCTTGTATTGCTAAAAAACTTTAGTTGACCATGGTGGCCACTGACTACAGGTAAAATATTCTTTAGCAGAGCTGACAAGGGGATGGGGGTGGGGAGGGCTAAGAGCTTTTTCCCACCTCCAAGGCTTCCTAGGAAAAGATGTGTTCCAGAGCCAAAGGAAAGAAAACCAATTAAACCTTGCCTCTGCTTTGTTAAGTTCTAGTGGGAATTTCTGTTGTGGAAGATCTAAGTCTCCTTTCTCCAGATGGATGTGCTCCTTAGGCTACAAACATGCAGAATGCTAAGAGGAGAGTGTAGGGTGAAAGAAAATGAAAGATTCTTACAGACTTCAACAAAGATGAACCTGCCAACAGAGATAATTTATTGTAGGTCTTGGCTAATATAGTATCTTTCCTTAGATGCCATAGACCCAGTGAGAAGTGGTCTTAGAAACCAACTAGTGTAAGGTTTTTGCTTGTTTGTTTTTAAACTTTATCACATACTCCTTTAGCAAACTGGTCAAGCTGATGGACCCCCTCCTCTGAATGTTTTAAATTTATAAAATACATGAAATTGCAAAGGAAAAAAGTTATCTTGAAATAAATTTATCATTTTTGGGGGGGAAGGTGGAAACAACCCAACCAAGTTCAATGACATCAAGTTCAATCTAGTCTAGTCTAGTTCAATTTCTTCCCTTTATCGATGAGGGGTATGAGACACAAAGAGGTGAAGGTTTCTTTTTGTTTGGTTGGTTTTTATCCAAGGTCGAACACCTAATGAGTTTCTCCATTTAGAAAACTAAACTGTTTCCAACAATATGAATTTTCCTTGACCTCTTTAGGATGTATTTCAAAAATTCCAGGCTTACAAGTGTTACCCCTTTTCCAGAGATTAGTGATAGGGAATAGATATATGATTTCATCAAAATTGTGCCCAAATGAAGAAATCCCTTATGCCAATTTGGATGGCAGCTTATCTGCTACTTAGAGGCATTTGGTCTTAAGTGATTTATTCTACAATGCCAACCCATTCTGCCATGCCTTAGCATCTCCCGCCTTATAGACATCCATTCCCTAAAACAACAAACAAAACAGATGCAAATATTGGTCGCTTTAAGAACCTATGATAATCAATCAGTCAGTAAACCCTTAGTAAGCTCCTACTATGAACTCAGAAATTTGTAAAGTACTCAGGATACAAACAGAGTCAAAAGGCAGACCCTGACCTCAAGCAGCTCTTAAGTGAATGGGGGAGACAAGAAGCAAACAATCAATCCTCCACATCCCCTCATTTAACTATTTCAACATCGATCCTTTGCATGATTTTGTTAGTAATCTCATTTTCACTTTTGAGTTAGCAACCATGCACATTTTGGACTATGTGCAGTAGAGAAAAAATTTGAGAGGTACAATGCACATATTTATATCTGCTAAAAGGAGGAAAGTATTCATAAAGTGTTTCTGAATCTACTCCAGAAATGGTTAAAGTGACCTTTCAAGCATGAGACAAGGGAATTGAAAAAAAATGGAAAAGCAGGTAAGTTTGTGGGTACATGAAATGGTGGTTACCTGCCCCCCCCACCTGTTAACTGGCCTGCTGCCAGTGCCACTGGGCTTCTGAGCATCAGCGCATCATGGAGCAGGCCAAGGAGAGCCCCAATCTGCCAGGACCAGACAGAGTAGACTGAACTATCCTGGATGGGAGTTCTGAGCTAGGACCAGAGTCAGGAACTCACTCTGTGACCATGCTTTTTATCAGGGAACAATTCAACCTTGGAACCAAAAGAGAGATCTGAGATAACAGGTTAAAACTTTGCCTGTTTTACCCCCAGGGTTCTTCTGACATGGTCGCCCCTTACCCTCTCCATCCCTGTGGTGTGGCTTCTTTCCTGCATTGTATAGGTTATTTCATGGTTAAAGTGGTAGGAAAAGTTCATGTTATCAGAATTAATGTTTTGTTATAAAGAATTATGGGTGTGGCTAGGTGGCACAGTGAATAGAGCACGGATCCTGGAGTCAGGAGGACCAGAGTTCAAATTCTGCCTCAGATAGTTAACACATCATCTGTGTGACCTTGGGCAAGTCACTTGACCCCAATTGTCCTGCCTTCCACCTCCAAAAAGCAAAAAAAAACCCCAACAACAAAGAATTATGTACAAAAATGTGTATTTTCAGCAATCTGTAGCAAAAGATTACGATTTTTATTGGTTGCAAGACTCTAAGCCCCTATCTCCCATAAGTTCAATGTATCAACATTCTTTTTTTTTTTCACTCTCCTACTGCTTTCTAGGAATGTTACCCCTGAGAAAGTTTAGGACTGACTGTACTTACAAACAAACTATATATACAATAAAATGAAATGATCAACAGCAGGAAGGCACTAGAATTAAGAGAAGTGCCTATTATAATAACATTTTCAGAGTTTAGCTACAAAGCCTAGAAGAGATATAAAATATAAAAGAGTTTTAGAATGATAGATGGTACAGAAGGATCAAATGGGGGTTTTAATTTTTATTTTTAATTTTTTTTAGTATGGGGGAGACATGGCTTTGTTACTAGGTAGTTTAATTAAGAGACAGAGGTACTGGAAGGATGATATTACCCTTGATGACAATAGGGAAGTTAGAAGGGGGAAAAAACAACAAAACAGTTTATGGGGAAAGATTATGAGTTCGGTTTTGGACATGTTGAATTTAAGATGTTTACTAGACAACTAATTCCAGATGTCTGAAAGGCAATTGGAGTCTGAGATTTGAAGTCAGCAGTGAGGTTAGGACAAGATAAGTAGATCTGGGAATCATCAAGGAAGAGATGGTAATGAAATCCTTGGGATCTGATGAGATTACCAAGTGAAGTAGTATATAGAGAGAAGGGGACCAAGAAAGACCTCTGTAGGATATTTACACCAGGTATGGAATCTAGAGAAGGAACCAGCAAAGTAGACCAAGAAAGGATGCTCTGAGAAAACCTAGAGAAAAGAGTATTAATAAGAAGGGAATGATGAACAGGGTCAAAGGTTACAAAGACTTCAAGGAGAATTAAGATTGAGAAAAGGCTAATGGATGTGGCAATTAAGTGATCATTGGTAATTGATCTCTAAAGACCATTGTTAAGAGAGAGTACTTTCCTTAGAATGATAAGGTCTCAAGCCAGATTGCAAGATTTTAAGGAAAGAGAAGAAAGAAAATGCAAGCGCTCATTGTAAATCGCCTTTTCAAGGAGTTTAAGTATGCAGGGTAGAAGAGATATAGGGAATATCGTAGAGACTTAGAGTGACAGAGGGATGGGAGGATGAAATGAGGGTTTTTTGTGGGGTTTTGAGTATAGGGGAGACATGGACATGATTCCAGACAGCAGAGATGGAGTCAGTAGAAAGGGAGAGCATAAGATATTTTACAGGGTAAGGATGACAGCAAGGGAAATCTACTGGAAGAGATGGGATGGAATGAATAGAATTCCTGTTTAGTTTGTTTCCCATTCCTTTTTTTTATTCACTTTTATTTCTCCTTGTAATGGGCATTTGTACTTTAAAATATCATTTATGCTACTGGAAAGGACTGACTCATTAGTAGCAGACAAAATGCAGGTGTCCACAAGCATTGCTTCCCTTATTTTAGAGTGGTGAGATTTGAAGATTAATTATCCTGCCTCGGGTATAAGAAATCATCCTATTTCCATTGGTTTAATGAAAAAAAAAGCATTTGCATTCACCAGAATTTTTTTTCAGTTTATTTTATAACTAAGCTGAAATACTTTGTATTAATGTATTCAGCTTTCACAGAAAGGAAGAACTATCAACACTTTGGAGCATGTGCGGGCACTGCACCATTTGTGTATTATCCAGGTCAAGCTGAAAAAACTTCTTGTGTTGAATAAGGGAAGGGTGAGGATGATGTCCCACTTTCCAGGTCCAGTATACCAGGTTCACTGTCCTCTATCATCTCTGAGTCTCCTGTGACTACATGGCCATCATTTCAATCAGTGCCAAGTTACTAATGATAGCATAATAATATATCTTTATTGTTGATGGTGGACGTGATGCTGACAGAGAGCTTAGACAGTGAGAAATATTGGTTAAAAGGAGAGAACATGAACTGCCTACCCTTTACTTTCATAAATTTCTTAAATACTTTAGGGCCCCCAAAGTACAAAGGATTCTACTTCTAGACTTGATGTAATTTAATATAGGGATAGCTGGGTGATGCAGTGGATAGAGCATAGGCCTTGGAATCAGGAGGACCTGAGTTCAAATCCAGTCTCAGATACTTACTACATGTGTAACCCTGGGTAAGTCACTTGACCTCATTGCCTCAGGGGAAAAAGATATTTAAAATATTTTTACATACTAATTTTAAGGAACTAGTGAATCAGTTGATAAATATTTATTAAGCAAAAATATTTCTTAAGCAGCTACTGTGTGCCAAACTGTGCTGAGTGCTAGTAATACAGGACAATCCAAGCTCTCAACAAACTGACTCTAATGAAAGAGAGTGAAGTACCAAGGATCTCATTTCCAACAATTTTGTACAGACGTGGCTCTGTTATATTAATGTTCATCTTAAGGAAATGAAGCTAGTTTGAACCTCTGTGTGAAGCTTCCTTTATTAATTAAAGGAAATAAAATATATATATGTTTGAGAAGTATAATAATGACCACGTTGTCATTATTCCCAAATAAGGAGACAAACCTTGGGCCTCAGGCAACACAATTTGTTTCTGAGAACTTTCTTTGGGAAGGAGGCCCTGGCTCTGCAGAATGACATCTGTAGACACTCTCTCCCACATTAAATATCCCCTATTCTTTGGAAAATAATTATTTTTTTATTGCAAAATAAAATCATGAACATGGTAGACACTTTCAAAAATGATAACTATATTTAAGTAAGGTGGATTTTAGTGTGTGTAAGGTAGATTTTTGTTATTCTTTCATATAGTTTAGTTCCCAGGATCCATAGCCATAACCATCTCTTGTTTCCAGGTGTTAGATATGAGTTCTCACAATCATGGTTCAAAACATTGCTACCATGCTTATTCAGCATTATATAATTATAAATAATATAAACATTTGTACTTAAATTGTAAATATCCACTACAACTGTACAATGAGATATAGGGATGAGGTAATGTAAAATTCTGAGGCTATTGTTAGCAATATGCCTTCTTTATCTGTTGCCCTATAAAGCAGGTGGGCACTGGTTAATGAATGGGGAACCCTTACAGTTGAATGTACCAACTAGAATACTGTGTGTGCCTTGATCAGCCCCCATCAAGACTGGGGGGCAATCTTTTTTTGCCTCAACCAGCCCCCATCGAGGCTTGTGGGGACTTAGAGGAGTGAACAAGCTGTTCCTGTCTTAACTGACCTCATCAAGACATAGTGGTAGTTGCCCCTCCTTCATGCTGGCCCTGCAAGAAGGGTTATAAGGAAATGCTGTAGGAGTTTGTGTTCCCATTATCAGAAACTCCCTGTAAAAACACTAGACTAGAATAAAGTAAGATTATTAACTCCTCTGAAGCTGTCTCCCTATCCTTCTTGTGTGACCAGATCAAGAGTGAACCTGTTAAGAGGATGGAGTCCAAAAATTCCAGTGTGCTTTTTGTGAAACACTATATTAAAGTGAATAATGTCCTGGATTCCTAGAGTGCTTTATACTTTCCAAAATATTTTCATCCATTTAGTCTCAAAATATTTTTTTGGCGAGGTAAAGAGGGGAGATATTAAAATTGTCCTTTTGTAAATGTCAGGAAACCGAGCTTCAGAAAAGTTGAGTCAGTTACTTAATGTCTCAGAGGAAGGCTATGACAGAACTGACTGAGATTAGAAAAGACAAAAATAAAAAACCCAACAACTCACATTTCTTGACTTGTTAATGGCTTTCTCTTTGAGGATTTCTCCTAACCTAGGCTAAAATGAACAATTCCCAATATAAGGGGACTAATAGACCCTGATCTTTTCCTCACCCTTTCAAAAGTGATATCACATTTAATCTTGGACAAATAAATTCAATTCAATAATCACTTTTGGAATGCTTATAAATAAATCACCAATGGGAAATATTCACAGATTAGACGATTTCTTAAAACATACTTCTTTGGTTTTCTTCCTAATGAGGCTCTATTCAAAATAACTCCAATTACTTGCATAGCCTGCAAACAAGGACACAGCTTGATTGGCAACTGAATGTATGATGAAATTATTGAAAGATGAAATATAATACAGCCTAAACAAATGCCATAAAAGGAATATATCTGGGGTTGCAAAGACACCCACTCACAATCTGCACACTGATCTGAAGCTCAAAGATTTGTCATAAACATACATCAAATTTGGCTCATGGGCCATTCGGGTTTCTCTAGAGAATGGAATGAACAGAGGCATAAAAGACTAAGAGGAAAGTAAGTGTGGATAGATTGTAAAGGACAGATATGGGAAAATGGAAATATGAGTGGAAAGAACAGGGTAGGATGAGAGAAGTATGAGGATTGGAATATAATAAGAAGAATAACAAGAATTGACATTCATATAGCATTTTAAAATTTGTAAAGTACTGTATGTGCATATGTATGCATATATGTATATATTAAGTATATAGAACTTTATGAATCTGTGTTCCTAGATGATAGATAGATAGATAGATAGATAGATAGATAGATAGATAGATAGATAGACAGACAGACAGATAGATTTTTCATTTGAGCCTCACAACAAGTAGGGAGAGGCTAAGCACAATTTAGAACTTGGTCAGGGTCACACACCTAGTAAATATCTGAGACAGAATTCTAACTCATAGCTTCCTTACTTCAAGCCTAGCATGCATACCATCTCCTGAAAAATGTAGTTACTTGAATGTGAGAATGGACATCAGTGTGGCCAGAAAAGCAGGCTGTCACTGTATAGGGCTTAAGAGACAATACAGAGTCATTGTTGATAAAGAATAATTTCAAAACTACCTGTAAGAATGATTAATGGAGAGTAGATCTTAGACAACTAACAGGAACTTGAAATGATCTGTTCAAAACATGATTTGGAAATAAATTCTAACAACAACAAAAAAAAAGGAACACTAGGAACCATAAACTTCTGAATTTTTTTTTTACTTTTTATTTTAAAATTATAACTTCACCTTACCACAATTGATGGTAAAAAGAAGTAATGTGACTGAAACATTATGCCACACTTTTTAATCTTTAAATATTTCACTTCTATCCCCTGAATTCTTCAACCTCTTGATTATGTTGGTCTTCAAGGACTATGCCTTACATGGCCAGCTGTTGATTTTTTATTTATTGGAATTTTAGCCCTAAGTAAAAAGTTACTGTTTATTATTAATTGAAATGGCTAGTAAATATAGTTAAATTGTATTTTCTTTCTCTCATGTTACAAGACCCCAGTTAATTTGAGAAGCTTAGCATTAATTGTGTGCAACAGAATTCTACTTTGGGGTTTGCTTCAGGGAGTCCAGGGGATCCAGACCAATGGGCACAGTCATCAAATAGTCTTTCATAGGATGATAGCTTCATAAGTGAGAGGCACATCAGAGATGAGCTAGTCTAACATGTTTGTTTCAAAAAATGAAGAAACTGAGGCCCAGAGATAAAAGTCCTTAAGATCGGAGGTAGTAATAAAAACCAGAGTCATTGCCTAGACTTTGGATTACAAATCCACTGCTCTCTTCACTGTACTGTACTGACTCCTTGGAACTGTGTCATGATATTTAACAAAAGTACCTCAAAAGGGTATAGTGGGGAGAGTGACAGATTGGGACCTCAGTGATTCTGAGTTCAAATTCTGGCTCTAATATCCTTTTTCTCTTTAGGCAAGTCATTTAACCTTTCAGGGTCTAAATTTTCTCATCTTTAAAATTAGGTCATTGGAATGGATAACCTCGTGGGCTACTACTAGTTATAAATCCATCATGTTATGTTTTGTTTGTGTACCTAATAATGTTTGTGTACCTAATTCTTTTGTTATGGTTGGGAATCAAGTTAAACTTTACCATTCATTGTCTCATAAGTGGATTTTTGAGTCTGTAAATCCATTTCAGCAAGAGTTTGCTTTATGAGTTTGTTTTGAAAAGGTCTATTGGATTCTATTCAGTTCATCCTAAAGTCTCAAAATATCATCTTGACTTTTTTTTTATACTTGATACAGTTCAGATGGGCAAGGTGAACTGATGAAAGTCATATGTCTGTGTTGCTGACACTTGCCATTATTTCTCCTTAGCAGACTTGGAATTATAAACTCATGAAAAAGCTTTCTAACCAAGGCATATCAGTTCTATGACTAGTTTCCAGAGTGACCCTATATAGAAGACAGGATACAATAAAACATTCCTCACATTTGGGGTTTCTGCCAGTAAAGGTATAAGCAAGGAAGATGCTTTTGAAACCCAGAGGAGAATTTGAAGAAAATGAAAAAAATATATAGGACCTATAATATAAGTTTAGTATGCCGTGTCCTCAACTCTGATTGCTGCTCATGTCCTAGTCAAAACCTTGCTCCCCTCCTATCCCCCCACTTCACCCCCCATCACTTTATAGATTCATTTCATTGTGGATCCCTTCCCCTTTATTTCATCGAGGCTTTCTCTTTGAGCCTTCAGCTTACCTGTATTGAACTTGACTGTTGGGATTCTAACAATAGATTTTAAATTTAGAAAAAAATACTCGTAAATGGTCACAGGTAGTATTTAATTTTACTCTTCTTCATGACATTGATTAATAAATCAAGAAACATTTATTAAGTATCCACTATATGTTAGGTACTTTGCTACCTGGAGATGTTTATTGCTTATCCTTCATTCCCAAAGAGGTCCATTAACATCAGGAGGCTGATGTCTTGACTTGCAAGTGAATTGGATGTAAGTGAGGGAGGGCTGTGCAAAGTTACCTGCCTCACTATCTCCTCCAGAGTCATCTCAGTACTGTGATAAAACATAGGTCAAGAAGACTGGTGATGGCCTGGATGCAGTGGGAGGCCTTGACCTTTTTAAGGTAAGGTCTTTCCAAGGTTTCAGTTTGTCAGCAGCAATGCACATTCAGTAATTAAAAACTAGGTAAAGACTGAGGAAAAAGCTAGCCTAGTTTGCCTTCTGGGATCATTCTAGGAGGGGAAGATCCCCAGAATTTCTGACCAGAAAAAAAAAATTGCTATTTACACTCACCTTGAGCCATCACAACCCAAATAATGAGCTACCTAGAAATACAATTACAAAGACTGAATCAATCCCAACTTTCAAGGAACATTACATTCTAATCAGTGTATTCTACCTACTAGAGCATACTGCAATTTTTAATGAATGTAGCTGATCGCTAATCAGATCTTCTTATTTTACAGATGAGGAAACAAATACTAATGAGAAATGAAGTGACTTGCCCAAGTTCCTAAAGCTAAATAGTATCATACACATTTGAACTCCATTCTTTCTTTCTTTAAGGTGAGCACATTATCCAGTATAACATGCTGTGCTTTAAGGAATGATAAACATGATGTAAAGAGGTAAGCATGGAAAGACTTTGAGGAACTGGGGCAGTTTGTTTTCTAGTTGAGTTACTGACTGATGCATAGTAAAGTAGAGCAAAACTGAAAAATGATACACATAATCACTACAACATGGTAAATGGAAATTAGTTTATAAAAAAAAGGAAAGTAAAGGCTATGCTTTAAGTAGGAAATACGATCCTAGAGAAAAGGTACCTCCTTCACTTCCTTTCAGAGATGGAATAATATAGGTATGATACCCTGTCCTGTCATCCTTAAATGAATTTTTTGTTTGTTTTGCTTAACTGATTTTTATTATTTTATCATTATTACTACTTACCACTTGTATAGTTCACTGGATGGAGAAGGGGAAAGGAATATGTTTGGAAACGAAGGTGATATAAAAACGAAAGGGATCAATAATTTTAAAAATCTAATTGATAGGGGGCAGCCAGGTAGCAAAGCGAGTAAGATCACCGGCTCCAGTGTCGGGATGACACGTGGATCGAATCCAGGCTCAGACACTTATTACCCACCCAGAAACACTTGGCCGTGTAACCTTGAGCAAGTTACTTAACCCCAATTGCTTAGGGGCATCCAGGTGGCTCAGCGAGTAAGAGCACCGGCCCCAGTGTTGGGGTGACCTGGGGATCAAATCCCTGCTCAGATACTCAGCACCACACCCAGAAATAACTGGCCATGTAACCTTGAGCAAGTTACTTAACCCCGATTGCTTAAAAAAACAAAATCTAATTGATAGATGCACACTAATGTCTAAAGGACTGATAATCAAAGTGCTATCTTAAGCCTTGGAAGATGTTACAACCAGACAATGATTTGAAGGAACCAGACACTAAAGGTCTCTCTTAGAAGTCTCCAGGAGATTCCTATATCCTGAGGATCAGAGGTAGTTAATTTCAAGTCAATTTAATAGGTATTATTGTGTCAACTGTATGTCAAACACTCTATTGGGTGCTAAGGACACAAAGGTTAAAAAAAAAGACACTCCTGGTACAAAGTCCCTTACATTCTCCTGAGAGAGGGAGGGGAGACTACAACCTAATAAAAATAAAGCATGAAGTCATGGGAAGAATGAAGGCGTTTTAAAAAAGTGTTCCCAGTAAATTAAAGGTAGAGAATATTGTGCAATGCACATCAGAGACTCTAAACCATCCATATCCTAGGGAAATATTGTTGCTACCCTTCAACTTTCAGTATTTGACCCTGAACGACCAGATGAATGACACTAGCCCAGCTATGGCTATTACTTTCACTTAGTTTATAAGGCAGTAGTCCTTTAAATCTTGAAATCCCAACATAAGGGAAAACAGGGGCAGCTTCAGTGCCTATTTTCAAATTCCCATATTCCAAGGCTTTATCTTATCTTCCTGGTTGCTATGTTTAACTTTTTCTCCAATCAGTGATTTCTGTAATGACCTGATTGTCTTTAAACTCAATCACAAAAGAGTCATAACCTTCCCACTATTATCTTTCCTCTCAAGCACAATTTTTAAAATGAAATTTAAAAGGTTAATTATGTATACACTAGCCCCTCCTACCACTTGATGAGTTGGGTTGTCCTATTACAGTGATAGAAGTAATAAAACTCCAATGTAGCATGGATTCATGTGTTGACTCTCCCTGAGGTATTTTTCTAAAGTATAGTAATAGCCAAAAGGATGGAATTTTAGGAAGTATGCTAAAAAGTTTGAGGATACTTTTGGCCAATTCGGTGAACATATTTCTTTTCCTAATGAACTGCAAACAATACTAAGTAGGTTAAGAAAAAGCGTAAATGGTACTTATTCCCTTCTCTATGTGAGTTTGACTTTGAAAGTTATCATAATGTCAAGAGAAGAAAGCAAAAAAAAAAAATGAGGCTTTCTTTCTATAACAGAATGGGTAAAAGCCATTTCAGCCCCAAGGCATCCTCATGATTTTCCCCAATTTTATGTGACTGTTATTTGCTTGATTTCGGCTCCATGGCTAAAATTATTTTATTTTAGGGCCCACCAGGGGGAAATAACAGAATTAAAAACAAGAAAAACTCCTGAAAAACACTCAAAGTTATTTTGAACTTTTTTCTCGAATCGAAATTGAATCTGGAGCTCCAATAAAGTTTTATTTTTTTTTCCAAAGTGTGTTATGTATTGTGCCATAAAGAACTCTGAATTCTGAATCTAGAGAAATTAGTTCAAATCCCACTTCTGACACTTATTAGTCATGTGCTTATGAGCAAAGTACATAAACATTCTTCATATGGGAATGATAAGACTTTTTACTATGTTCCTCTTAAGGCTTTGTAAGCTCAGCGCTTTAGAAAACTTAAAGGGCCATGTAAATGTGATTACTTGGCAAATGGTATCCTAATTTCATTTGTTTTTTAAGGAAAAAAAATATAAATACATAATAATGATTACTCTCTGATCTGAGGTACAGAGAAATGACAGAAGGAATTGGGAATAATCACAGATCCTTCAGCATGCACCCTTTTGCTCTGAGTATGTAATATATACAACATAAAATTATTGTTACATATAGCATATATATAACACAGAGACATGCATATACAATGTATTTTAGCTTAGAATATCATGATGTTTACATGTGTATATATGTATATACATGTGCATATGTGTGTATGCATATATGGGAATATATATGCAAAACTCCTGTCTCTATATTCCAGAAAGCTGGAAAAAATATCAAAGAAATTAAGGAAAATGCCTGTCTCTATCAACTCATTGATTGCTTTAAGTAGCATTATCAGCAGAATAAGTCACCTCTGGTGCCCTGAGGGTAACTTGTTTTCTAGATGTGAAAATGGAGAGCTAGCAAAGTTAATGACTTCTCCAAGATCACAGAAATCATTAGTGATAAGAATGATTCAGAAAACTCACATCCCCTAGTCTTTCACTGGACTTCTCCCCTCCCCTTTCCAAATGCCATTTTATCATCAGGGTCAGAAAAACTACCCCAGTGACTTTGTTACCCTGATAAAAGTCCTGGACTTGGAAAGCTGAAGATATTTTTTTTTTCATTCCAATCTTTAGGGCTCTGAGCCTATACTCATTAGAGAATGGAGCTTGGAGGTCTTAGGGACAGACCAGCATTCCCAGGACAATTATCATACCGTTTATACTAATTTCTTTTTTAAAAAATTTAAATAATACCTTTCTTCATTACATGTAAAAACAATTTTTAGCTTTCATTTTAAAATAATTTTGAGTTCCAAAGTTTTCCCCTCCTTCTCTCACCTCCCCCCTATTTGAGATGCAGCCCAGTGCAAGCAGTGTCCACGAAAGCCAGCAGGTGACCTCGAGTCCCAGCACAGGTCAGTGACCAAAGTCCCATAATACAGTACAACAGGATAGTGGCACAACAGAGGAGCTGTGAGATCCCAGTCATCTAGTGCTGTCGACTAGCCCCTAGGGCAAGAAGTTGGGACAGTCTCCCTTACACCCCAGGAGCAGAGCTCAACTTAAAAAGTCATAAATAGGCTAGAAGATGAACAAAAACACAAAGAAACAAACAAAAGAACATGATCATAGAAAATTACTATGGTGAGAGGGAAGATCAAAAAACAAACTCAAAATAGGACAACAACGTCAAAATATCTAAATGTGAAACCTCAAAGAAAAATGAAAATTTTTTCTCAGGCCCAAAAAGAACTCCTGGAGGAACCAAAAAAGAATGTTAAAAATTTTAAAAGAGAAGTAAAAGAAAAATTGGAATAAGAAATGAGAGAGATGCAAGAGAATCACGGAAAAAAAAGTCAACAGCTTGGTAAAGAAAACAGAAAAATGGAAAAAAAAAATGTGTGAAAATCCACTGAAGGAAACAACTTAAAAAGTAGAATTGGCAAAATGGAAAAAGGTAGAAAATGCCACCGAAGAAAATGATTCCTTAAAAATTAGAATTCTGGAAGTGGAATGTAATGACTCTATGAAACATCAAACAAAATGAAAAGAATGAAAACATAGAAGAAAATGTGAAATATCTTATTGGGTAAAAAAAAAATTGACCTGGAAAATAGATACAGGAAAGATAGTTTTGAATAATATTTTATTTTTCCCCAGTTACATGTAAAAATAATTTTTAATATTCATTAAAAATGGAATTTCAAATTTTATCTCTCTCACATACCGTCCCCCAAAAGAGTAAGCAATTTGACATAGATTTTCCATATTCCAGAATGCAAAGAAGACAGACCCAAAGGGGAAAAAAAAACACCCTCTACCCTCACACCCCTACACAAATACAAGGAGTAAAAAATAGTATGCTTTGATTTGCATTCAGATTCCACTGTTTTTTTCTTTGGAGGTAGATATCATTTTTTTTTTCATCATGAGTCCTTTGTAATTGTCTTGGATCATTGTGTGGCTGAGAATAGCTGTCATTCACAATTCATTATCATACACTATTGTTGTTACTGTATACAATGATCTTCTGTTTCTATTCCTTTCACTTTGCTTCAGTTCCCATAAATCTTGCCAAGTTTTTCTGAAATCAGCCTGCTCATCATTTCTTATAGCACAGGAATGTTCTATTATAATCATTTGCCACAACTTGTTCAGCCATTCCCCAACTGATGGTATCCCCTTCAATGTCCAATTCTTTGCTACCACATAAAAGAGTTGCTATAAATAATTTGATACTCTTTCCTCTCCCCCATTGTTTTTTTCTCTTTTTGGTATACAGACCTTGTAGTAGTATCACTGGATGAAAGGGTATGCAATTTTAGAGCCCCTTGGGCATAGTTCCAAATTACTTTCCAGAATGACTGGATCAGTTTACCAACTTTCTCACATCCCCAGCAACATTTATTATTTTCCTTTTCTAATATATTAACCAATCTTATAGGTGTGATATGGTACCTCAGAACTGTTATCATTTGCATTCTCTAATCAATAGTGGTTTAGAGCATTTTTTCCATATGACTATAGATAGTTTAGATTTCTTCATCTGAAAACTGTCTGTTCATATCCTTTCACCACTTATCAATTGAGGAATCATTTATATTCTTAGAAATTTGAATTAGTTCTCTGTATATTTGAGAAATGAGACTTTATCAGAGACAATTGCTATAAAAAATGTTTCTCTGCTTTCTTCTGCTTTCCTTCCACTCTTGGGTGCATTGTTTTATTTATGCAAAATTTTTTAAAAAATAAATATAATAAAAATTGTCCATTTTACATCTAATAATGTTTCTATTTGGGTTTTTTTTTTGGTCTTTTTTTTTCCCTTTCCAGGAAAAATAATTTAAGAATTATTGGACTACTTGAAAGCCACAATAAAAAAAAAAGACTCTGGATATCATTTCAAGAAATTATCAAGGAAAACTGCCTTTATATCCTAGAACCAGAGGATAAAATGGACATTGAAAGAATCCACCTCTTGAAAGAGGTTCCAAAAGGAAAACTCCCAGTAATACTATAGCCAATTTCCAGAACTCCTTGGTTAAGGAGAAAATACTGAAAGCAGACAGAAATAAAGAATTCAAATATTGTGGAGTAACTATCAGGATTACACAGAACTTAACAGCTTCATCTTTTTTTTTTTTTTTTTTGCTTTTTGGAGGGGGCAATGCAGGGCACTTGGGGTTAAGTGATTTGCCCAAGGTTACATGGCTAGTAAGTGTTTAGTGTCTGAGGTCACATTTGAATTCAGGTCCTCCTGATTCCAGGCCAATGCTCTAGTCACTGCATGACTTAGCCACCCCAACTTAGCAGCTTCTACATTAAAAGATCATAGGATTTGGGATATGATATTCTAGAAGGCAAAGGAGCTAGGATTACAACCAGGAATCACCTACCCAGAGATTTAGCATAATGCTTCAGGGGACAAAATGGATACTCAATAAAGTAGAGAACTTTCAAGCATTCCTGATGTAAATATCAGAGCTCAACAGAAAATCTGATTTCCAAATACAAGACTCAAGACAAGCATAGAAAGGTAAACAGGAAATAAAAAACATAAGGGATTCCATAAAGATAAACTATTTACATCCTTACATGGAAAGCTGATACTTGCAATTCTTAAGAATTGTACCACTATTAAGGCAGTTGGAAGAAGTAGACATAGATAGAGGGTTTGGGTATAATTTGACGCTGATGGGATGATATATCAAAAAAAAAACAGGGTGAGAAAAAGGAATATGCTCATTTCTAATGTAAGTAAGACAATAGTCAGGGAGATAACAGCATTCATTGCTTAAACTGTATGAATTGTTCTTAAATTACTATTATACAAATCTTTTTTTTAAGAACAAACTGAAATAGAAACTAATTGTTAAATATCTGGCAATACAGCAATTTTACTATTTTCCCAATGTTTAATAAATTTCTGGCAAATTAAAAATATAGCATACAAATGATTTTCTATGAAGATATTTATCTTTTAAAGAACATTTAATCCCCATATAAATTTACAATAGCAATGCTATGTTATGCCATAAGTTCATAATGCAAAATAGAAAATCTCTGCCTCCTGGCACTTTATCTTTTTACACATTATATTTATAAAAGTCATAAATATTTGCTTCGAATCCCATTTTCTATCAGATTATCAAGCCAAAATACTACAAAAACTATTAATGAATTTATTAACTATGAAGTAGTATTGGGAGGGGATATTTATTAGCATTGATACTACAAAATATCTGGGATATTTTAGGCTAAGGAGCAATTGGACAAATTGAGTACCCTATTTCCCCACCAAAACATGGATTTCTGATAGGAAGGACAATTAAAGAGCCTGAAAGAAAGAGACTTTCATATGAAGTATTTTGTGGGGAATAAATAAGGAATCCAAATCAAAAAGCAAGAAAAAACTGCATATGCTAATCATTTTTCAGGATAAAAATTATATCAAAGTCTACTAATCAAATCTTAGTTCAAACTACAATTAATAAAGATGATTTTAGGGTCCTCTACTCAGTTCCCTGAGAAATAAACACAACATTTTCAATTCTACCAACTTCACTAAAAAGTGTTTATAGGAAACAATGCCAAGTACAAGATTTATAAGGAATCAAATCAATGGGCTAATCATAAATTGCACCATAGGTTAATAAATAAGTGCCTTTTTTTTATATCTCTTTCATCTGTCTGACAGAAGAAAGTTTCTTGAATTCTCTCTCTTCTTCCAGGAAAAAAAAAAACAATACCCAAGAGTCAGAGTTTCTTAACTTGGTGACCCATGAACTTGCTATTAAAATGTATTTAAACATAATTGATTTCCTTTATAGTCTTATAAAATGATATTTTGAGCTTTTAAAAATATCATTTTGCAAAGGGGGCCATAGGATTCACCAGAGGGTCCCTGACAGAAACGTAAAGTTTAATAATCCCTGCTTCAATGTCACACAGAAAAATAAACAGACAAAAAAATTTCAGATTCTCAGTTTAAGGAAAGAGCAGAGAATAGTTTGCCTATCAAAGGACAGCCTGTAGCTGTTCTAAACAGTATTATCTTTCAAAATGCTCTGAAAGCATTATGTCACAGTGGTCCAAGTAAGGGGCACCTCTTGGCTATGGAGGAATAAGTGGACTTAACTGGAACAGTCAGATATATAGCTCTTAGTTGAATTGGGTACATAGGTTATCACAGTCCAGTTCTCTCCAAACAGTAATCTGTGTTTGGATTCTGCTGTCATTCAATCTGTGTTCCCTCTGTTATGTGCTCCTTTATGTTTTGTGAATTACTCACAGAATCATAGTACTTGAGCTTTAGACAGAATGTCAAAGGCTATCTAGTCTAACCCATACAAGAAAGAGAATCTCTTTGATAATCCTGCCAGGTGGCAATCTAGTTTGTGCTTCAATACCTGGAAGAATGAGGGAGAATCCAATACCTCCTGAAGCAGCCCATACTACTTATTGATAGTGTTAGATGTCAGGATGCTGAGTTTTTTGGTTATCAGTCCTATATTTCCTCTTTGCAACTTCTCCTTATTGATTCTGGTAATAAGAGCAAAGAAAATTGATACAGTGCTTTAAGATTTGTAAATATATCATTTTATTTTTCTAACAACCCCCTGGGGAGGTAGGTGCTACTATATTCCCCATCTTTTATTTAAGGAGAATCAGAGAGAGGATAAGTGGTATTCACAGGGTTACACACCTAGTAAGTTTCTAAGGCTGAATTTTAATTCAAGTCTGCCTATTTCCAAGGCCAGCACTCTATACACTGTGCCATCTAGCTGCCAAACAGAAATAGAGAAAAACAGAGAGGGGAATCCCTCACCCAAATGAAAACCCTTCAAATATTTGAAAACAGCTAAGATATTCACCTGAAGTCTTCTCTTCAGGTTAAATATACCCTGTTCCATCAGCTCATCCTCATGTGGTATAAACTCAAAGTTCTATATTATGATTGTTAAATTGTTTGACATAAAAGTAAAGTGACAGACAGGCTGATTTAGAGCTCTAGTTCTCAATGTGTGGACCAAGGATCCTGGGCAGTCCTTGATACTCTTCCAGATGGTATGTGAAATCAAATATTTTGATATTAATGCACAGATTTAAAAACTTCTAATTCTAAATATCCATAGACATAACACATAGACAAAAGTTCTTTGGGGGATTTTCCATATTTTAATAGTATAAAGAAGCCCTAAAACCAAAAAGTTCAAAATGCACTGATTTCAAAGAATTCTTATTTTCCTAAGAGTTTGAATTAAGATTCACATGATATTTTAATAGCACTAGTATATCAATTAAAATAAAGGGAATTATAGTATATGTGAATTTTAGCATATCATTTTGGGGGGTTATCCATGGCAACAAGATGGGAAAATGTAGGCTACATGAAAATATAGTTAAATGGACTTAGGACTTCTTAGATGACTGGAATGGATGAAATTGGACTGGACCAAGGAGCAGTTATTAATAAATCAAAGTCTAGAGGAAATCTCAAGTTGAGTATCTCAAGGACCTGCCCTTGATCTTGTGATACTCCAGACTTTTATTAGTGACTCTGAGGAACTCATTTATTACATACTTATAAAATGGAAAATTACATGGAAACAGGAGGCAGAACTAACACTATGGATAACAGTATATAAATAGCTCTTTATGGGATAGAATGACAAATGAGAAATGATGATAAAGGTCTCAGAGATCATCCTATTTCTGTTTTCTATAGATTAAGAAATGCACCTAGAGAGATTAAATGATTTCCCTAAGGTCAATTAGGTAATAGGGATCAGAGCTGGGATTCAGGTCTAGGTTCTCTGATTTGAAATCCATAATGATATATCCTGCATTCAATTTGCTCAAAAACAAGCTCCTGAAATTCATTTCCCTCATCTATAAAACAAGTGATGGAAGGAAATTAATTTCAAGGCAATTGTAATTCTGAAAATTTCTGCCATTTAGTCTACTAGAATGTAAGTCTTCTGAGAGCAGAGATTATTTTAGGTTTTTTTGTGTCTATATTTCCAGTGCTTAGCACAAGGCCTGCTATAGAGTAAGCGATAGATCAATGTTGAACAAATATATGTGTGTATAGATGGATGCATGTATGGATTCTGTTTCATGTACACATCTTTTTCTCAGTGAGGCTATCATATTTATAATCACTGGCATTTTAAAAGCAAAATTATAATAATAACTGCACCAATTCAAGATAAATGACAAATTAAAGTAAGAAATCTAATGCTTGCTATTCTCAGTTTAGTGAAAAATAAATCAAAACAATAAAACAGCTATGAAATGTCCCACTGACATCATAAAAGAATATTGTCAAAGAAGAAATGAGATAAAATAAATTACATTCTTTTCTCTTATGGTATGTACTTAGAAGAGAAAAGTAAAATTTGGGGAAAACAACAGCCACTCAAATTTTGAACTTAGAGAATTAAAAGAAACAATAAAGAAAAAAATGAATTGTACATAGAAACACTTAACCAAATTCATTAATTTGTGGCCTTCATATTCTTAATGGGAAAGATTTTTTTCTAAGAATTTGAAATTACAGGGAAAATATCACTTTTTAACTTGATGATTTCAGCCAGCCATTGTAGCAAAAAACCTTTGAAAATAATTTTTGGTCAAGCCAATCAGTGAAATGAGGTAATTGGCCAAATCCAACAGGGGAGAGAACTCAGAAAATTAGGAGATTTTCAAGCACAGCTCAGTCATGCTACAAGGGCCCTGGGATAAATATGTTCTCAGTTGCTATTTACTTATCAAAGCGAGCTTTAGGCTTCACAACTTTTGCCCTGAAAAATGGTACTATAAGATTAAAGTATATTAAAAACAAACCAAAGCAAAACAACTAAACTCAACCTTGGTGTGATGTTAAATCTAATTCCCTTAGAGGTCAAAATCCACCCTCAAATTGAATTATTGTTTTTCTTTTCCCCTAGGGGTTTATATATTAGGATTGAAGTCTAAAACTCTAGGCTATTTCTGCCCCAGAAAAGTAAATCATATTATATTTTGACAGAAATGTTTTCCCATCCCAGAATCAGAGATTTAAAACAAAAATGTCAGTGTTTTTTTTTTTTTTATAAATGAAGTTATTTCCAATTTTTAACGGTATTAGAAATAGGGAGAGTGTAGATATACAGGAATCCCTAAACCTTCAAAGTCTGACCAGTAGTTTCAATGTTATTTGCCTTTCACTGGAGCAGTCCCCAAAGAACTTTTGAACGTCACTCACAATGTGCTACCACTTGACCAATTGGCTTTTCTCTTTTTGTTTTTTATTCACAAAATTCAATTCAACACAAAGAATTAAGCATCTGTTATGCAGAAGATACTACACTTGCATACAAACTTTCAAGATGGAAACAACACAGATTTCTGTCCTCAAGGAGTATACCACCTAGGAACAGGGCTAAGTGATGAAGATGAGGAAGAGATACAGCATCAATACAGACACAAATAATTATGACAAAAGTAGAATGTGTCAGGGGTAAAGAAGGGGATGAGGGCCTACACAAAATGTGTTAAGAAATATGAAGAGAACACTTTCAACTGGGAATTCAGTAGAGAAGATAGCACTTGATTTGGCCTTAAAGGAAAAGGACTAAAAAAAAAAAAAATTGGTGTGGCAGGAGTGTGTTCTAGGCAGAGAACAGTCCATGTCAATGGAGAGATATGAAAGAGGTCTGAATGACATCAGGGAAAGGCTAGTACTGCTCTTTGACTGAAATGTAGAATGAATGAAGCAGACAAATACAAAACATATTTTGAAAGGTGGGTTGCAATCAAATTGTAGAATGATTTAAAATCTAGGGAAGGGATTTTTATTTTATCAAGCAGGTAAGAAACCAGTGAGATACATGAACAATTCTGTATGTTAGGACATTTTAGTAACTAATGATAATAATAATAACAATAATAATAACTTGCATGTATATAACACTTAAAAGTTTGCAAATCAATTTATGATTGATTGGGCAACTATGTGACTCAGTGGACAGAATTCCAGGCCTAGAATCAGGAAGACATCTTTCTGAGTTCAAATCTAGCCTCAAATACTTACTAGCTATGTTACCCTGGGCAAGTCACTAAACCATGTTTGCCTCAGTTTCCTCATCTGCAAAATGAGATGGAGAACGAAATGGCAAACAATTTCAGTATCTTTGCCAAACACCCCTCCCAAAAAATACCCAAATAGGATCATAAAGATTTCATAACTGAAAAAAAAATGATAAAATAACTACAATCAATCTATAAATAATTTATCTTTACAAAAACCTTGGGAGCTAGACATCGTTATTATCCCTATTACATGGATGAGAAAACTGAACTAATTAGAGATTAAGAGATTTGCCCAGTATCACACAGCTAAGTATCTGAGGCTAGATTTGAACTCCTTTTTTCCTAATTCCAATTTCAGGACTTTATCCTGTGCATCAACTAGCTGTTCTCCTGGAAAGAATGGAAGCAGGGTGGCAAGTTAAAAATTTATGCTTAACCCTTCTATATTGTGACTTTATTCATCATGGTTTCAATATATCACTGGTCAGCATAAATATTTAAATGGCAGTGGGGGGTGGCTAGGTGGCATAGTGAATAGAGCACCAGCCCTGAAGTCAGAAGGACCTGAGTTCAAATCCAGCCTCAGACACTTAACACTTAACTAACTGTATGACCTTGGGCAAATCACTTAACCCCAACTGCCCAGCCTGTCTCCCTCCAAAAAGTGAAAAAAAAATAAAATAAATGGAAATTTTCTGGGAGTTTTGCAGAAGACTCAGGTGGCATGCAAAGGGCCCAGATGACACAGAAAAAGTTCAGAAACTAAGAAATGCATAAAATATATGTATAGTTTTATATAATATCAACCCAAATTTTATATTAAGATACTTTAAACACCCCATAAAAGAAAAAGAAAAAAAATTCAAATTTCTTTTCTGGTACAAAAGTGCAGTGGGAGGGCCAAAAAATTTTATGTGGATTTCCAGATCAAGGGGACATTGCACCCCTAACCCTCTTGATATCGAAGTGATAATTGCTCTACAATAATTTAATTGAGAGGTTATGAGAGCCTAAGCTAGAATATTAGTGGCGTAAGTCACAATAAGTAAATAGATTTATAATGTGACATTTGGTAGAAGAAGAGAATACTTAAAATGTGGGCATCAAGAAAGATTTCTCAGAGAAAGTTACATTAGTTGAGGCTTGCAGAAAGTTAGAGACTCTAAGAGTGTGTAATCCAAAAAAAAAGATGTAGAAATGAGTTTATTATTATTATATTTAAAATTTAAAAATGCCATTTCCCTCCACATGTACATGTTAAAAGAGCACTATCCAAATTAAAATACGATTATTCACCAATAATTTAACAAGCAAATAAAGTGTACTTATTGTTTGCCTCCCTCTAAGAAACAACCTAAGTTAAAAGACATATCTGAGGAGTCTCAAATACAATCTTCCCCCCTTTCCCCCATTTAGACAGGGCTATGTTTAATTATTGACTTAAGATGTTTTAAATAGCAGTTAATTTACCTCTTTTCCATATAGTGAAATCAACTGAGTCAAGACTGAGGAAAGGAAGTTAATAGAATACAAAGTTTCAAAACTAAGCTACTTTTGCATAATAAAAGTGCTAATCTTTCTTCAGTGATTCTTTTATCACATTCGTTCTGCAAACCAGTTTGTTTGACTTCATTGTTCACACACACATACAAAACCTGTTCATCTATTTATAATTACCTAATCAAGTGAATCTTAATTGCATTATACTACGAGTGCGGTTGATGAAGCCTAATAACTCTGAATTAGAACTGATAATTTGAGAACCCTAATTAATATTTGAAATAAAAAATCATGAGTTTTTTTTACACGAATAGCATATGTTATGATCTCACCTCAGCAACTTTATTCAAAAATTAACCGTCAGAGTTTAATTTTCTTATTTTAGGTAGAAAAGTTTGAAAAAATAAAGTGAAAATTTAGGGGTGCTTAAGAAAATTATGGTAATAACCATAACTGACAATACAATTTTGTAGTGTCTGTGATAAAATAGTGATACATAGACATCCCTGTTTTTGTTTTTGTTTTTTTTAAAGCACACAAGAAAATATAGCACTGGATAATTTAAAATATCCTAATGAAGAATATTTAGTCAGAGGGTAAAGAATAAAAACAAATCCAAAAATGCATTCAAGGCCTTTGAAAAATGTAAGAGACAAGCCATTGAGGTGAGTGAAAAAAATCAATCACTCATGTAACTTTGCTTATATAACTTCATTTATGAAACTTAATTATTGGATAAAATACTAGTTATGGAAACTAAGGTCTATATATACAAGAAAATGAGAGTAGAAGGGAATTTATGATGAGCCCTTTGTATTTGAATATCCTCTATTCTAAGTTTAAGAGTTGAAATAGCTTTGCTTGGAATCCATATAAATTCATCTTGCTCTTTTGGATAAATATTAGACACCTTATGAGGACATATTTACTAATATCCTAGTCCAAGTTCAGCTTCTGCCATTGCTAACTTTTTCTTCTTTGTCCCAAGTAATAGTATGTTTAACTGAAGGTGTTTGAAGTACAACTTCGATTGTCCCTGTGGCAATTACCCACTCTAATTGAGTGTAACATTATCCTATTGGTAATAAAGCCAAATTCAAATACAGAATGGTAACTTTGGAAATTTACACCTTTATTACCTCTCTGAATAAAAGTTCTACAGACACCAAGATACCTACTCAATAAATATATTAATCAATTAAAATCAATCAAAAAAGAATTAAGTACCTACCATACCCCAGGTATACGTGGTTTCATACCTGCTCTATAAATGATACACAGGTCTGTATTTATGTGGCTAGTTTATAAATTTTGCTGTCTCCTTGAGACTTCATATTTTATTTAGTGATTCCTATTCAAGGTATCCTAGACATCACCAGCAATTATAATGAGATTTTAAATGATAATATGTCCAAATTACTTTGTATATTTTTAACTACATTTTTGAGGATAAGCCCTCCAGAGGACCAAGTGGTCCACAATAGAATCTGTAGGTCTCTTATAATGAATTTTCACCTGAGACCTTAAAGTGCACCAGTGTTGTGGTGAATGGTGGTGACAGCAGACCTAGATGACAATGACAAGAGGTGACTCTATCAGGGGAATTCCCCAAGTGAAAGAATACATTTCTGGATAACTCCACAGACAAATTGAGTATGACATAGCTGAATGGCCATGCATGCTTCACTCTTACAGATACATTCTTTGATTTGCTTCAGTGTTCCTCTCATGGGAAGATAGCCATCAAAAATATATTGACAGATTCTATATCAAGGTCCCTCATTCCAGAAGGGAATCCTTCAACTTAGCTAGCTATTCTCTCCAAAACAACAAAATTCTCCTTTGACACTGTCTTTACCCTATGGGCTGATGTAAGACATCACCTATAACAGAAGTGTTAAATACGTGAACTACATGCACACTATAACATTCCCAATCATAGACTGAATAAGATTAAAATAAGGCTGGGGAATATTTAGCAATGATGAGGGATAGAATCTCAATAGGTTCAGCAGGAATTCTGATCTTATCTAAGACCAGAAAACCTGCAATAGCATCTGGAAAGAATTCAAGGTCTCAGGTTTAATTGGAGTGAGAGTTGTAGAAGTTTATTGTTACACTTCTATGGGAAGCTGGCAAGAGTCCTTTAGGGGACCTACCAGTGAGAGGGGTACATGCTTTTACCTTTAAAGGGTAGGGCTGCCATTGTCAGGGCTGACCAGATGGGAGGGGCCTCAGTGCATAGACAAAGGTCAGAGCTGACCAAGAGGAGCATGTGAATAGACAGTTTAGATAAGATTTGGGCCCGGCCAAAGGAGACAAAAGGCAAGGACAAAGGAGGGTGTGGGCCAGGCCCAGAAGAAATGAAGAGATTAAGTAAGAACAAAGGGGTCACAGAGTGTTGCCTAGGTAGAGTGTGGGATAGGGAGAAGGGGCAGAGCTCAAGGATGGGAAAGGACAAATTGCAGTTACAATTTCAGACTGGTTTTACAAGTTGGTTTCACAAATTGATCTAGACCCCAGGTACTCCATCATTAAGACACATAAAAATACAATAAAACAACTCAATATGCAGCCCACAAGAATAAATATGTACAGTTTGGCAACCCTCATTTCTATTTGAGTTTGACAGGACTGATCTATGCCAAATAAATCTCATGAATAGAATACAATGATCAGTGAAAAGAACTTTTCCTAATATCACTGTCTATGACTCAGCTCTTAAAGCCCCAGGGAATTGTTTAAGGAATAAAGAGGTTGAGTGATTTGCTGGGGCTCACATATTCCACAGCTAACAAATTCCATAGGTGGGATCTGAACCTATGTCTTCCTGATTATAAAGCCAACTGTCTATACTCTACATTCATTATGTTGCCTCTGCATAAAATATTTATGGAATGATGATTTATATAAAAAGAAAAAAGAGAGATGATAGGGAGGAAAGTTTAATAGAAGGCCTTTTTCTGCCATTTTATGTTTTCTACAATCTGTTTCCAACCTCCCTTTCCTGACATATTAAATGTAATTCCATTTCACCATCGTGTAAGTTCAACCAGGCTGGCATTCTTGCTTTTCCTCAGACACAGCACTCAATTACCATCTCCTGGCCTTTGCACTAGAGGTCTGGCAAACCTGGAAGGTATTCCCTCCTTACTTTTGTCAATTAGAATCACTAGTTCTGATGGGGTACTTGGGGTCTAGATCAATTTGTGAAACCAACTTCTAAAACCAGTTTGTTTCAGTTGGAACTGCAATTTGTCCTTTCCCATCCTTGAGCTCTGCCCCTTCCCCCTATCCCACACTCTGCCTAGGCAACACCTGGTGACCCCTTTTTTCTTACTTAATCTCTTCATTCCTTCTCAGGCCTGGCCCACACCTTCCTTTATCCTTGCCTTTTGTCTCCTTCTGCCTGGCCCAAATCTTATCTAAACTACCTATTCACTAAAGTCACAAGTTCCTCTTGGTCAGCTCTGACCTTTATCTATGCACTGAGGCCCCTCCCATCTGGTCAGCCCTGACAATGGCAGCCCTACCCTTTAAAAGTAAAAGCATGTACCCCTCTCATGCAGGTCTCCTAAACGACTCTTGCTGCTTCTCATAGAAGCTTAACAATAAACTTCTACAACTCTCACTCCAATTAAGCCTGATACCTTGAATTCTTTCCAGATGCTATTGCAGGTTTTCTGGTCTTGGATAAGATCAGAGTTCCTGCTGAACCTATTGGGATTCAGTCCCTCATCAGTTCCTTTTCCATTGACATCTATCACCATGGGACAGAACTTCCTCATTTCATATCTGATTACTGTAATAGTTTTGTGCTCTGCCTTATGTCACCCTGCTTCAGTCCATCCTCCAATCTACTACAAAAAGGATGTTCCTAAATGCACATTAGACTAGAACACTTTCCTACTCAATAAACTCCAGTGGCTCCCTATTACTTGAGGATAAAATATAAAATTCTGCTTCACAAATCTCACACTGATCAATGGATTCAATAGTCATGGCTTCCTTTCCAAAGTCAATTACAAGATATTGTACTGACCTAAAAATGATTCCTGAATATCTCTGAGCAAAGTCACAAGTCAGACTACTTGTACTCCAAAATGTTTCAGTTGAAGACATGGCAAGCAAATTTCAGATATAATATTAGTGAGGAAGTTGTGCTGAAAGAAGGTAATAAAAATTACAAGCATTTCTTTGAAAAGGGAGCTTGAGAATAGAAGAAATGTATATATATACACACACACACACACACACACACACATATGTATATATATATATATATATATACACATTTATTTATTTATTTATTTAATCACTGCAAGAGACATCCTCCCAGCTCCTTTGAATGAACACTTCGCACAATCCAAGTTGACCCATTTACCTGGAAATTCCCAATTTTAAGATTTTTTTTTCATACTTCTGTGCTTCTAAAGCTCTGTCGGGTTTTTTGTTTGTTTGTTTTTTTGTCCTGCTTTGGTGATGGAAAGTGTAAAAATTGTAATGAGTCAAAAAAAATTTAATATGAATTAAGTTATACTAGACCATTTATTGCTCACATTTTCATTTAAGTTCATTTTCCTTTGTCCTCTATTTGTGTTCTGTATGTTAAGTGGTGCTATGGACAATTGTGATAGTAATGGAATATAAAGATCCCCCTGTATTGCACAATCAATTTGAAAACCAAGCCAATACAGGGGGATCTTTATATTCCATTACTATCACAACAATATAGTGGTTTAAATGTAATAAATGCATTATATATTTTAAGGATGAACCATGTTCAATAAGTGGCACAAAGGATTTCACTGAAAAAAAGTATGATTAGAAAAAAAATGTTTGGACATTTATGTGGTGAAAAACAGAGATAAAATAACTGGCCATGTAACCTTGAGCAAGTTACTTAACCCCAATTGCTTAAAAAAAATAAAAAAGAAAAACAGAGAGAAGAGATGAATATGGAGAGTATTAACCTGCTTCCTATACAATGTAAGAAGACTTAGAAAAAAGGCTTCCCACATTTTGGGTGGTTTCTTTGTGGAAAGTATGGAAGACCATAGAAAAGATTCAAACTGGATGAGAAGATATGGATGGGTTTTAGTTTTTAACAATGTGGATTAAAAGTACCAAAGTTGATAATTATTATAATATTTCATATAAATTGAAATAACATAACATTTCATATAAATCAATCAAATATATGTTATGTGCTTACTTTGTGCCAAGCACTAGGTTAAGGGATATAGGTATTTTCCTAATTTTTAAATACCAATATTGAGACTGAAAATTATATTACCCCTTAACAACACCCTAACTTGCAATGTCAATGTACATATCAATGGTGACAGTAAATAAGGAAAATTACATACTCTAAAGAGGTCTTCCAAAGTCTCCAACTTAAACCATTATAATGGCAATATTATATGGTCCTTTTAACATTTGTAATTGTCAAAGTGATGTATTTCTAAAAATAGACAAGTGAAAGAAAAATGCATTTTCTTCTACATGTCTGAAAGATGTAAGTGGTAGTATAGGATCCTATATCTTAAATCAGGTTTTCCTTATTTCAGGCAGTTTCATGGAATAACTCAATATGTTGATTAATCAGTTTCAACCAGAATGATTAACTGCAATATTATTGTATCCATCAGTTGGATGTTAGTTGTTTCTAGTATTATCCACAGGAGAACAAGCTAACCAATTTAAGTGTATACCTTTCTCTTCACTGTTGGTGGACCTTGCAATAAAAATTGATGCAAATGGAAACTGTCAGTAGAGTAATGAAATCTGGTGACCAAGTGATAGGAGAGAGTTTGGGGAATCAGAGATCACCAGGTTCAAATGCAGTATTTAAACTGCTGGTTTTACCATTTACAAGGAGTTAATGAAATGGAAACTGATAAGACATTTATCAAAACAAAATTGATAGGAAGTGCTATACATTTTACAATCTTTTTACTAAGTGTTTGTTGCCCTTAATGACTCAGAGAATGAAAAATCAGGGATCCCACTCAGCTCTGCTTATGCTTCTGCTTTCAAGTGTTTTAGCTTTGTCAAGGCCGCTAGACCAAGCATTTTCAAGGAGACAGGTTTTGCTTCACCGAACTTACCTCTTTTTACCTCAATAAGCAGAAATTATTTCTGTATTGTATTACACTCTATTAGTGTGGGTTTAAAAGGGAATTAACTCCCTGTTAATTAGCCCAGGAGGAAAAGGGACAAACAATTAGCTTTACATGCAATGCTTGGACTGTTGTACTTTTTAAAACACACACACACACACACACACACACGCATTATTCCTTGGTTGTTTTCCTCAAAGAAGCTCAAGGAATTTTTAAAAGCTCAGCAGGAGAGTTCACATGCTTTGCTGTTTCTCCTGTAGACCACCTGGGTAAGCCATCTGGCCTCAAGCCAAATCTTTATTTTAAAAGATGCAACCTCTCTTCTTTGCCAGCCAAAAACCAGAAAGGTAATCAGGGTTTCTTCATTATTTACTAGAAGGATAAGTACGTTTCATTGGTTATTCCCACTATATCCCCCAAACTTGAGCAAAATTAAGTGGATACCATGAATTATGGCTAATGGTTTGATGTCCATTAAACCAGATGTGGGAATCTGTGGCCTTGAAGCCACATGTGGCCTTCTATGTCCTTGGATGCAGCCTTTTGACTGAGTTGAAGTTTTTCAGAACAAATCCTTTTATTAAGGGGATTTGTTTTCTGAGATTTGGATTCAGCCAAAGGGCTATACTTGAGGATCTAGAGGGCCACATGTGGCCTCAAACCCATAGGATCCTCACCCCTGATAGTGCCCTAGCATCACAACACATTAAATTTAACATATTAACAAATTGGCAAATGAGTTTGACGTGTGAAATTCTGAATCAAGGTATTTCCTGACTCCAGATATATAGCTCTGATTACCACATAACATCCTAGTTCTCTACAATTGAAGAAATGGTATTATACAAAGAATACTTATTAACACTAATTTTAACAAAATTTATAATTAGAACTTAAGATGTGTGCCTTCTCCCCAAAAGTGAGTTTCTATAATAGTAGTAGCAGTAACAGCAGCAGCAGTAGTAGTAATAGAAGTAGTAGTAGTAATAGTAGTAGTAGCAGCAGTAGTAAAGGAGGAAGAAGAGTTTAGAATAAAATAGAATTTGCCTGCTTGAGAACATGAAGGATAAAAAATAACATTAATAAGAACTGCTTCTTATTCTCAAGCAACTTGTGATATAATTGGATGTCTATGTTTAAGACATTTGACAGAACATTTTGTTATCTGTGGAAGGGTAAGGGTACTTTTAGTGGATTACCAACTAAATAAAATTCACTTCTGTGATATGAAGAGAAAAAAAGTTAACATTAGGTTGGAGTAAATGGAGACAGTGTCCAAAAAGAGGGAGGTAGTAGTTTTGCCATATTCTGTATCTCTTCAACCTCACCTGAAAGATCATCTCCAGTTCTAGGTCCTATATATTGAGAAGACAACTCACAAAGTGATAGGCAAGGATACATATTGGGGGTTTTCTATCTTTAGTGGTCTGCAAGTAGAGGCTGAAACATCAGTTGTCTGAGATGTGCTAGGAGTGACTAGTCATATGTGGGTTTCCTAAATAACCTATGAGATCCCTTCTAAACTCAGAGGCTCTATAAAACCTATAAAATATCCACTTAGGCAATCTAACTCTCTGGAATAAGTATGAATCTTTGGGAAACTTCTTTAGAATTCAATCATTGTGGGATGGTGATCAATCCTCTTCTTTCACTGAGAGAAGTTTACTAAATACTCTCATAGCATGCGAGAATTTAACTCATGCTGCCTCTGTTCATTTAATACTAAAATCATGAGTCCATTAAATACATTTTAAAGCATTCTATTTATTCAACATTTCTGGGATCCTGAAGAATAGACTTGAGTAAGAATTTTTTTTAATGAGACAGGGACTAAGTAATATACATTTCAATTACATGTTTAAACTAAAAGAAAAAAAAAATTGTATTGTGCCTATACTGAAATTTCCCACAGATCACTTGTACCACAACTCTGATTTATCAGTATTAGAGATCACCTTGTGAAAATATTTCTCCATCGATGCAAATTCCTTCCCTCTTCTGAAACTTTTAAGCTTAAAAAATTGCCTATGGAACTGAGAGACGCAATTTGTCAAGGTCCACATAATCAGCACATGTCAGGGGTGGGACTTGAACCCATATGTTTTTGACCCTGAGTCGAGTCCTATCCTCTATAGTAAACTCTCTCGTTATATATAAAATTATATTTCAAATGTCATAAGTAGGATAGGGTTGCTTGCTGTTTGTCCTTTGTTCTCAAAGACGATGATGACATCAGGAAGGTGATGCCACGATATGCAAGTGAATCGGATTTAAGTGAGGGAGGGCTGTGCAAAGTCATCAGCCTCACTCTCTCCTCCAGAGCCACCTGGGTCCAGTGGAAAGATATAGATCAGGACAACTGGAAATGGTCCAAGTGATTACCCCCAGAATACAGATAAATACCCTAAATTGGAATTCTGAAGCCTTTATGTACCCCAAGTATGATACTCCCTCTAGCGGTCTCTGGTATCTTGAGGTCTCTAGTTATACAGTGTTCTAGGGTTTCCCACACCAAAGGTCTCAACATCTCAAGGTTTCCCCTTGGTCCCGCATGTCCATTTTTCCTTGGTCCTAGAATTATGAGAAGATGAATAGAAGCCTTTGTCATAATTTTAGAATACATTTTAACTTTAAAATAAAAATGGAATTCCCCACAATTCATGGAAGCTAAGTAGAATATTTCACAAAATATTTTATTTCATCACACTGATGAAAATTCTCAAGTTCATTCCTTTAACTTAGGCCTAATATTGAGACTGACACCTTGTGGATTTCTTAGTTAATTTCAGTTTGGGAGGATTTAAATATAGTAGCTATTTCCTTAGTCAATACGACTCTAACACATCTAAATGCCACCCTGTTGTTATATTTATCAAATTATTAGGTAGGGAAGTAATAAAAGCAATAAAATTGTGTAGTTCATTTCTCCAATGAAAAAAAAATCTATCATTTAAAGTTCAAGAAAACATATAAATATTGAGTTTTCATTAAGGAAGATAAGAATGTTGCCTTGGATTCAAGTGGTTAGGATATATATATATATATATATATATATATATATACTCCATAAATATTTATTTATTAGGTGCCTACTGTGAGGCACTATTTTTGATATTATGGGAAAAATAATGTTTTTATCATTTTATATCTACAGAGCAATTCACATGAATGTTACAAGATGAATAAGACGATAATTCAACAAATTCATTTAGTTTCTAGGAGCCAGATGAGTAGATCTTGGTGCAGGAAGAGGACGTGAGGGGAGAGAATGAGAGAGGATGAGAAGGGAATAAAAGGGAGGGAAGGGTAGTATTTCTTAGATGAAGGTTTCCAGCTTAAAACTGACTTCAAGCAAGGGCCTACACAAGACTTTGAAGCTTCTTTGCAACACTTCCTGGCTGGTGAAATGTAGAGTGTACCAGGAAATAAGGCAAATGGAAAGACTAAACTCTGTCTCTCTCTGTCTCTCTGTCTCTGTCTCTCTCTCTGTCTCTCTCTCTCTCTGTCTGTCTCTCTCTCTCTCTGTCTCTCTCTCTTTTTTCTCTCTTTCTCTCTCTGTCTTTCTCCCTCCCTCTCTCTTCCTCACACAAACACACACACACAGATATACAACTCTCATTATTGTACCTACAGTACAGAATGGTACTAAGGTACAGAATGATGCAATTTTCCTTTTATTTCAAATTTTGATAGTCAAATCATTTTTTTTTAATATAGTGTGGTGAAAGAATGTCTATTTTATAGTAACAGGTAAGCTTTACCCAAAGTTACCAGATATCATGAGGATTTCAAAAAGCCTCGAATTTATTTTGTCTTACAATAAAATGTTCTTACCTTCAGTAAATTATGTCTTATAGATGGCTTTGTGGATATTTACTTAATGTATTATATCAATATTTTTGTAAAGAAAATGAAGGCAATGAAAACAAAGATTTTATTTAGTTTTACTTTCATCTGAATTAGTTTGTCTAATATATGGGAAATTCATAGTAACTAAAATATTATTCAATTTAATAAGCATATACTAAGTGTCTATGACTATGCATACAAATTCAAGAACATATCTCCTAAAAAAAGCTTACATTCTAGTGGGAATATATTATGTATATACAAAGTAATTAAAAAGCAAATATAAAAAAATAAGATTTATAGCTAGTAGAGGTCTTTAACTAACTAATCCCAGAATCATCAAAGAGGATAGGAAGAAACTTGAAGAGGTAATTTTTGACATTTTTTTTCCTCTTAGAAGAGACATTATCCAGAGATTATTATTATATTATTATACATTATCCAATGGATACAGTCATCTAGCCTATTCTGAAACTATTGCTCTGTTCACATTTACCTATATTTTACTTAGCTCTTTTGCAGAATTGAGAATTATAGCAAATATTTACAAATACTTTTAAAAGAAATAAAAATCCTTATTAAATAGTAATTAAGTGCAGTGCATCATTATTTTTTATTGCAGCTATAGGCAGTTTGCATGCATTATCTGTAAGATTCGGGGATATACTTCACTTAAAAAGCAAAGTCATTATAATACTGATTAGACTTTTTTTTCTTTCTAAGCTAGAATTTAGTACCCTTTTCTTTCACTTTAGAGGGCATTCTAAGGAAACATTAAGTAAAATGTTATTTTCAAATGATCTATAATGGCAAGAGAATGTACTTTTGCATTCTACAAAAGTTGCAAACATTCTTTACAATTAAAAAAAAAAGCTTACATTTACAATTTCAGATTTTGTAAGCGTTGCTTATCAATGTGAAATGAATGTTTAGCTAAATTTTGAAAGTGACCAAAAAGAATATCTTGTTATTAAGAAAAAAAAAATAAAGTCTGATTCCTGCCTCCATTTTGGACACTGGTTACCTATCTCCTCACAAACAAAATTAGGGTTTCCAAATACACATTGAAAGACTTGAAGTATCCTTAGGAAAAGATTCTCCAAAGTTCTGATCAAACAGGGAGCAAAACAAGAGACAGAGACATACCATTCATGTTATAGGTAGCATAGGTTTCTGAAGTCTATAAGCCTTGTTTTCCACAAATATATCCCTGGAATGATTTCTTTCTGTATTTGAAGAATTCAAATGATCCTCATTTGATACGGTCTTATCCTTCTGTTGAAATTGGCTGTGTCTTAATGTTTTCCTAGACCTGGCTTCAATGACAAATCCTTGGTGCTATGAGCTGTTTCGGCATAATGCCTTTTTTTTTCATTTGTTTTATTTTTTTTGGTTATCACTTGCTTCTTACTGTATTAGCCCATATACACAATAACCCTTAGGACACTCTAACCCAGACAGTGGTCTCAAACTATGACTGGAAATCTGCTAAGGAACTGCTGAATGTTTCAGTGACTGTGTCATTACATATCGCAGAGCTCTGGAATTCTGGGATCTACAAGTGGCAAATTTTTTCTTGGCTCACTACTTAACACTTGAATGAACAGATCAATGAATGAATAATTAAATTTATTAGTGGAAAGACAGTTATTAAGCACATAGTGTGTGTCAGACACTGTGTTAAACAATGGGAATAGTAACAGTAAAACAAGAGGACATCTACCCTCAAGAGGCTTGCTTTGTAATAGAGGAAAATGCTATATACAGGGGAGTGGTGGCCAATAAAGAGGATTTGATCAGTGCAGTCAATTAATGGTGAATTGAGCCAGAGGAACTGAATAAAACATCCTTTTCCAGGATTGATAATGTAGATTGTATTATTTTAATGAACTAGAGCTTTTGGGGGGGAGGGAAGAGCAGGGAGGGAGGAGGCAGGGAGATATTACACTCTCAATGAAGATTGCCAGAAATCTGTGTTTCAACACTGTGAAAGCAGTGTTGTGACCTGGATCAGACTAGAAAAGGTAAAGTTTCACCAATCAAAAGTCAGGAACCCATGGTGGTTTGATGGATTGTCTGAGAGGAGGGGAAATCTTGAACAAAGAAATATTCATTGAAGATGGCTGAAGAAAAGTGAAACTGGTAAAGCATCCCAATTAGCAATACCTGCAAAATATTGTTTATCTTCTTGTGTTAACATTTATAATTCAATGAAGTTGTTCTGCACACCAGTATCTCTACATCTGAGGTTATAATTATACTGTCTAATCAATTTTCCTTTTGAGAAATTAATGGGTACCACCTCAGCCATGTATCTTCTTTCAAAGTAACCTAATTTACCCCATATATTATTTGTCAGTTGTTTTACCTTTTCCTTTCAGTTTTATCTGGGCTTTTTTAACCATCCTTTTTCTTCAAGATCCTAATTAAAGTTACCTTGATCACACTGGTCTCTTAACCAAAAATATTTTTCCCCTAGTCTTCATGAAATTCACTCCATCCCTCAATAGGAGTCCATTTTTATTGTATCATAGTTGATTTATTTTTATTCAGGATATATCTAGTCCTCAAATTGAATGACACAAAAGTCTTGGAGGTCACCCAAGAGATTTCAGTTTTTTGTTGCCATGTCAATGTCCAGTGACATCACAACATGCTCCAAACAAGATCCCTATACCCCTAATAGCAATGCAGTAACATTTATTATATTCTGCAAAACCATCCCATGCTGTCAGCAGCTGGCTCACTAAGCTGCCACTAGAGTCTTCCTATGCCACAGGCTTAAGCTGCCCTTACTCTATGCTACATTACGAGAGTCACTTGCCTCCAGCTTCCCTCAGGCATCGCCAGGGAGCATTTTGGCAGTGAGCCACAGAACTGGGGAGCGCAAATGGTGCCTAAATCAAAAACAAAACAGAGGATCTCCTTTAGAAAAAGGGTAAGTCAGATCAATAGTTTAACAGAATCCTTAGGAATAAACCTATGGTCTGTACTATTAAAAAAATAGAAACAATGAAACTAAAACCCCTTTCTCCTCCCCAAAAGGTTTGAGATACAGACCTAGTTCTATTTTTTTTTCATATATCACTTAAGAAATTATCCAAAAACAATGAATTTTATGTCTTTGTGATTCCGTCTGTTGAGACAAGTATGAGTTGCATTTATTCATGATGTTTCTAAAATAGGTAGTTTCTATTCTATTACACAATTTGACATGTTTGCCATAGGACCAAACATTTTTGGTCAACATATAAAGACACATATTAGTAAAGGCTTCATAAGGCTTAAGAATGAACCAGCAAACATGGGAAGAAAGGAAACATTATTTAAAACACATACACCTCTAAATACCATGCAGATACCTCTAAAGGGATTTGGATATATAAAAATGAAGGAAATTGTTTACATAAAGATTTGGTCCAAACATTCTTAATTTGGATATTAATCTATACAAGTAGTACTACTTTGAAAAGGAATTTTGAAAGTTGCCCTATCTGATGATTTTTATTCCTTTAAAACAAAAGCAAAACTAGAAACCAAACATTATTTCATTCCCCACATCTCCATGTGACTGCCTAAAGGAAGCTTGTCTCATCTGTCCTTTTTTGTAAGCATGAATTTTAAAGGTTCAGGTTACATTAATTATAGCCTTATCCGGATTCATCAAAGGCTTCATACTAACTACATGTTCTTCTCTTAAATCCTTCCTTGAAGCTATGATGAATTTTTAATGATAAGATGGCCTCTTGTGTTCATCATTCATGTGGTCCCTTTTGGAGAACATTTGTGAAAGTTAATGGATAATTTGGTCTTTTGAAAAGAAAGCAGAAATTATAATTTTATTCCTCCATCCCCTAGAATTTAAGCAAGTAGTGCTGACATTCTATTTTGACTAATGCACTGGAGATGAGATAGTAATGAATATTTTATATATATTTTATAATTTAGGGTCAGGTTATTCTAAAATAAATGGAAAGTATCCTAAATATTGGGTACCCCTTTCTGTCAAGTAAATGGAGAGACATGTTGGCACCATAACAATCTCAAGCATAGATAATCCAAACATGTACGTAAATGCTATTTCTATACGTATGTACAAAATGTAGAAAAAATCAATATGACTCAGTTGGAGCATCCTGGATAGACATCTGACTTTAGAGCCAATATATCTTGGTTCAAGACCTGTCTCTGACACATAAAGGCTGTAGGAATCTGGCCAAGTCACAGCTTTCAGTCTAACAGGCAGTACCTAAGGTTCTTAGTTGAAGAGTGGGTGCTGATCTGCATTGACACATGGAGTTTCCTCTCCATGAATTCTCAATCTCATAAAACATAGGTCCAGTACCCTCTCAAAAAAGTGTCCATCTGTATGTAGATATACACAAAACATACACACAAATATGTGTGTAGATACACACACACACAAATATAGAGTAATCAATAACTAAGCATTTATTAAAAGCCTACCACATGGCAGATATTCTGCTAAATGCTGAAGATTTGAAGGAGTTTCCATTAAGGCATCTAGGTGGTACCATGTATACAGTTCCAGGTTTGGGGTCAGGAAGACACATTTTCCTGAGTTCAAATCTGGCCTCAGGCACTTACTTGCAGTATGACCCTGGATAAGTCACTTAATCTTGTTTGCCTCAGTTTCCTCATTTGTAAAACTGAGAAGACTGAACTCACTGTTATCTAATTCAATAGCCATTAATTTAGGACCTACTATGAGGGGCAGTTAGGTGACACAGTGGATAGAGTAACAGGGCTGGAGTCAGTAAAATTCATATTCCTTAGCTCAAATCTAGCCTCAAACATTTACTAGCAGTGTGACCCTGGGCAAGTCACTTAACCCTCTTTGTCTCAGTTTCCTCATCTGTAAAATGAGCTGGAGAAGGAAATGGCAAACCACTCCAGTATCTGTGGCCTTGGCATACCCCAAATGGGATCACAAGTAGTTGAACATGACTGAAAATGGCGGAACAACTGCAGAACTGAACAACAACAGAAAGATGGTCCACTGGGGAAAGACAATAGTGTGTGTGTGTGTGTGTGTGTGTGTATACACACACACACATATAAATACATATATATATATGCATATATACATATACATACATAAGTAAATATATAGATAAATACTTTGGATAAGAAAGAAAATGAAAGATAGTTTTAAAAAGGAGGGTACCAGTAGCTAGGAAGGAGAAATCAGAAAACCAGTTTCATATAGAAGGTGATACTTCCAGTGAGTCTTAAAGGAAATGAGAAATTCTAAGTGGAATGATAAAATCATAGAACTCTTTAAAGCTGATACCGCTAATAATGCCTGAGTTTTCTTAATGTTTGTAATTTACATAGATCATTTCATTTGATAGTAACAAAAACCCAATAAGAAAATTTCTATAGATATTGTTATCCCTATTTTATAAATAAGGAAACAGTCTCAGGTTCTAAGTGAACTGAGTAGGGTCATTCATCTAGTAAGTATTGGAGAAAGGATTCAAATAAGCATAACTCCTAATTCAAAATACTTTTTGCTCAACACAACTTTAAACTTGAGCTATTCTTGCTTGAAAACAACTGCTGCATTCTGGCAAACTTTATTAACATTTAAACTAATTATCTTACCTTTGACTAGTTTCTTTTCATAATGTCCAGGATGTTTAATCATCAATATTTTTAAAAATGTATCTTCCTCTCACTCCTAGGTTAATTAAAATTAGTGTGTAGTTTTCAAAGTTGCCTTTTCCTTCCATTTTTCCTCGCTAAAACAGTAAGAGAGTCAGAACAAGGGATAGGCAAGGCAACACTTACTAGGTGTAAGACCCTGTACAAGTTTGTTTTTTTTTTTTAACCTCTATCTGCCTCAGGTTTCTTATATGTAAAATATAGATAAAACAGCAAACAGTTCCAAGGTTATTGTGAGAATAAAATGAGATATGGGTTAAGTGCTTTGTGAATCTACAGAGCCACATAGATGTAATTGAAAAAAGAAACATGAAATTGTTTATGCCAGAAAATGCCACTCTTCAAAAAGAATAGGTATTTATTCTGTGGTAAGTCAAGTCCCATCTATTATAGTAAAGTTCCAAAGCCTCTGATTAGAAATAGCATATCTATTCTTTTCAGAATTAAATCTGTATTCATAGATTCAATGGGGGTAGGATGAATGCTAAAATGCTAGTCCTTAACTAGGCTGTGAAACATTTTTTTTTTCCTTACTGAAGTTATATTTATAGAGAAATATACATATTCAGTAATCTAAAAGTAAATAACTTGAATGATGGGAGGATCTCCTTCATATAATAAAGATCAAAGTTTCTTTGTAAATTAGTACATGTTCTTCAGGAGTTGTCATAGCTGAAGATGTCATAGCCCTGAAGCCTACTTTGGTGATGATCCTTTCTGATTTTAGTTAAGCTGATCCTCAGATGATGAAATTACTAAATGAACTCATATTCAAATCTTGTTCAGGACAGTAGGGCCTGCCAGAAGTGATAGTATATGACAAGAGTCCAGGATCACCTTCTTCTTAAATTATGCAACCAATAATACCCTTAATTAAAAATATGCATTAACTGAGTCTCTTAGTGAAAGAAATTTTATATTTGTATACATGGTTTTACCGTTTGGGGGATTTTTTTTTGACTCATGTTTGAATTTGTCTACTTTTTGGGGAAATTTAGCATGTGAAAGTTTGGGGGTGAACCAAGATGGCAGAGTAGAGGAAGAACTACGCTGGACTTCTCCACTTCCTCTCCAGAGAATTTTAAACTACTGCCTTGAATCAAATTCTGAAGTGGCAAAGCCAACAAAAGGTAGGAATGAGATATGCTTTTAGCCTAAGATAACAAAAGAAGCCTGAAAAAAAATTTGTGACACAGAGGTGGGGGCTGACCCAGAGCCCAAATAGATGAAACACCAGTGGTAGGACCAGGGGGGTGAGGCGAGGGACAGCAGCAACTTCAGAAGCTCTAAAACCAAAGAAGTGGATGGGGCAAACAGAAAGAGATTATAGGAAATGACTGTGCTTCACTGGATGCAAGGTCACACACAGCTTGGCAATTCCATTGCCTATACCCAATGCTAGTTCCTGGCTGAAGGATTGAAAGGGGCACTTTGTCTCGAGAGGGAGCAGAAGTTCTGAGGAGCACTATCAATTTTGGTCAGAAGGGATCAGGAACCCCAAGGAAAAGTATCATTTCTATTCTCAATGAATCAAGTGCCTTTTCTGAGCAAGGACCAGAGTGCAGACAAGGAGAGAAATGACTACACTTCTCCCCAGATGGAAGCACCAAAAACTTCCACATACCCAGAAACATACATAGTTCAGAAAACATTGAGAATAAGCTTGAAGATTAAGATAATGCCCCTCCCCATTATGCTGGGAATAGAGCCCTGCATTAACATAAAGTTTTAAAAAATATAGGGTGGAAAGATAAATAACAACAACAAAAAAGAATCTGAACATAAAAAGCTACTACGGTGACAGGGAAAATAAAGACACAAATTCGGAAGACAATAGCATCAAAAAAAGCTACGAGAAAAGCCACAAAAGAAAAAAAAAGTGAATTGGACACAAGCCCAACATTAATTCCCGAGATAAAAAAATGATTTTCAAAATCATATGACTGGTAGAGGAAACATCAGGCAAATAAAATGAGATCAAAGGAAGAATATTATGAAAAGACAATTATCAGTTCAGTAAAAGAGGCACATAAAATGCTGGAAAAAAAATAGCACCTTACAAAACAGAATGGGCCAAATGGAAAAAAGAGGTTAAAAATCCACTGATGAAAATAACTCCTTAAAAACGTAGTATTGGTCAAATGAAAAAGAAGTACAAAAACTCACTGAAGAAAACCATACCTTAAAAATAAGAACTGGGCAAGTGGAAGCTAATGTCTGTATGAGACATCAAGAAACAATAAAACAAAGTCAAAAAAATTTAAAAAAAGATGAAAATATGAGCTATATGTTCATAAATATAGCTAACCTGGAAATATATTGAGGAGAAATAATTTAAGAATTATTGGCCTACCTCAAAGTCACAATCAAAGAAAGAGTCTAAACATCATATATCAAGAAATTATCAAAGAAAACTATCCCAATATACTAGAGCAGAGGGAATAATAGAATTTGAAAGAATCTACCAATCACCACCTGCAAGAGATCCCAAAACAAAAACTCCCCAGGAATTAAAACCAAATTCCAGAGCTCCCATGTCAAAGAGAAAAATCTTTCAGAGTCAGAAAGAAACTCTTCAAATATTGTGGAGCACCTACTTAATTAGGGAACTGGATGCCTTGGAATATATTCTGGAGGGAAAAAAAAAGAGCTAGGATTAAGACAAAGAATAACCTACCCAGCAAAACTCATTCCTGATGAAAATAACAGAACTAAATAGAACATCTAACTTTCAAATACAAGACTCAAGAGAAGCAAACTAAAAAAAGAAATCATAAGGGACTCAATAAGTTTAAACAGTTTACCTTTCTATATGAGAAGGTGATGTATATGACTTCTAAGAACTTTATCATTATTAGGAGAGTTAGAAGGATTCTATAAGAAAAAAAACATGCAGGGATAAAATGAAAATATTGTAATGATATAAAAAAATGGTGAGATAAGAGATAGGAATGCCCCCTGAAAAGTGAGGAGAGGAAGAATGAAAAAAATTACCTCACATAAAAGCACACAAGGTAGAGCCTTTACAGTAAAGGAAAAAAACTGGAGGGAAGGGGCAGGCAATGCTTGAGCCTCATTCACATATAAATTGATCCAGAGGAAAATATACACACACATACATGCTTATATATACAAATACATATTTATGTATATACACACATATGTATACATACATATACACATATACTTATAACTACATATATATATACACACACACACACACATACACACACACAATCATACTCAATTGGTAGTATAACTCTATCTTACCTAAAACAGAAGTTTAAGGAGAAGAGAATAAGAAGAAGGAGAAGTGATGAAAAGTAAGGCAGATAAAAGAAGGCAGTGATCAGTAGCAAAGGAGACTTTAGAAGAGGTACAAGATGAAAATGGAGAAAGAATAAAAAAAAAACAAGAAAATTTGATAGAGGGGAATGCACAATTGGTAATCACATGTGAATGTGAATGGAATGAACTCATGCACAAAATGGAAGGTGATAGGTGAATGGATTAGGATACAGTATTAAACAATATGTTGTTTATAAGAAACGTACTTGAAACAGAGACATACACAGAGTTAAATTAAGTTAAATTAAAATACACAGAATCTATTGTACTTCACCTGAAGTAAAAAAGGCAAGGATTGAAATCATGATCTCAGAAAAAGGAAGGCAAAAATAGACCTAATTAAAAGGGGTAAGTAGGAAATTAGATCTTATTTTAAAAGGCACAAAAGACAATAAAATAATAACAATTTAAAAGGTGTATGTGCCAAATGGAATAGTATCCAAATTCTTAAAGGACAGGTTAAATGAATTAGAGAAGGAAATAGTAAAGCTATATTAGTGGGAAGCCTCAACTTTTCTACCTTAGAGCTAGATAAATATAGTCAAATCAATTAGAAAGAAGTTGAGGAAATTAATAGAATAGTTTTTGGTGCTTCCAAGATAGTATGGTCTGGGGAGAGGTGTAGTCATTGCTCTCCTTGTTTGCAGTCTGGTCTTTATCCAGGAAAGTTACCTGATATCTTGAGAATAAAAATGGTACTAATCCTTGGGGTTCCTGGTACCTTCTGACCAAAAGTGATAATGCCCCTCAGGACTTTTACCCTCTTAAGTTAAAGTACATCTCTCAGTCCTTCAACTATGAACTTTAGTTGGGTATAGGAAAAGACTGCATACAAGCAGTATGTGATCCTGCATTCAGTGCTGGCACAGTGGTTCCCTGTAATCTGTTTCTGACTGTTTGCCACATCTACTTCCTGTTTTTGGCCTTAAAGCCCCTAAAGCTGCTGCTGTCTCACTTGTCACCAAATATAGCAATAGGACAAAAAAATAAAAATAAAATAGATAACAACGAAATAAGTCTATCACTCTTTGCAGATGATAAGGTGGTATATTTAGAGAAACCCAAAGAATCAACTTAAAAATTATTTGAAAACATAAGTTAAGATAGTTGTGGGGTATAAAATAAACTCACATAAAACATGAGCATTTCTATACACTTTTTTTTTAAAGCAATTGGGGTTAAGTAACTTGCTCAAGGTTAGACGGCCAGTTATTTCTGGGTGTGGTGCTAAGTATCTGAGCCCAGATTTGATCCCCAGGTCATCCCGACACTGGGGTCGGTGCTCTTACTCGATGAGCCACCTGGCTGCCCCTATTTCTATACACTTTTAACAAAGTCTAGCAGAAAGATAACTGCAGATAATATTAAATATGTGGGAGTTTACCTACCAATTCAAAGCCAGGGATTGTAGACAAATATATATTAATTGTTCATCAATAGTCTGAGTCAGTATAATAAAAATAGCAATAATGAAGTAAAAATTAATTTACTTTTTCTGTATTATAAAAAACTACCAAGTAATTAATTTATGGAGCTAAACATAATAGCAAAATTCATCTGGAAGAAGAAAAGCTCAAGAATATCAAAGGAATCAATGAAAAAAAATGTGAAGGAAGGCAGCCTAACATATGAGATCTAAAAGTATATTACAAAGTAGTAGTTATCAACATAATCTGCTACTGAATAAGAAGTAGATTGGTGAATCAGTGGAATAAATCAGGTACACAATACATAGTAGTAAACATCCATAATAATCTAATATTGGATAAATCCAAAGATACAAGCTTTTTGGGTAAGAATCCAATATTTGATAAAAATTGCTTGGAAAACTGGAAAGCATTTTGGCAGAAAGTAGGAATAGACCAACTTGTCACACCATAACCCAAGATGAGGTCAAAATGGATAAATAATTTAGACATAAAGAATGATGTTATGAATAAATTAGAGGAATATGGAAAAATGTACCTGTCAATACTATGAATAATGGAATAATTTATAACTAAACAAGAGATAGAGTGAACTACAGGAAGTAAAATAAAGAATTTGATTTCAAGAATTTGGAAAAGCTAAAATCAGAAAGAAAACAGGAAACTGTGCAGAAATTTTATGGCGAGTTTCACTGATAATGTTCTTATTTCTCAAATATATAGAGAACTGTGCAAAATTTATAAAAATAAGAAACATTTCCCAGCTGATAAAAATAAAAAGGATATAAAAAGTTATCAATAATCACAACAAAAAAAATTATCTAAATCACTACTGATTAGAGAAAAGCAAATTAAAACAACTTTTTGATACTATTTCATACTTATTGGCTTGGCTAAAATTATAGAAAAGGAAAACAAATGCTGGAGGGCATGATGAAAACCTGGGACACTAATACACTATTGGTAGAATTTTCAACTTGTCCAACTATTCTGGAGAACAATTTGGAACTATGCCCAACAAGCTATAAAGGTGTGCATACCCTTTGATACCACTACTAGGTGTGTATCCCAAAGAGATCTAAGAAAAGGAAAAAGGACTTACTTGTAAAAAAAATTATAGCAGCTCTTTTATGTGGTGGCAAAAAATTGGAATGTTTGAGGGGTACCCATCAATTGAGGAATGGCTGAGCAAGTTGTGGCATATGATTGTGATGGAATAGGATTATGGTATAAGAAATGAAGGGTAGGGTGCTTTCAGAAAAATCTGATACAGCTTGGATGAATTCATGCACAGTGAAGTGAGCAGAACCAAGAGAACATTGTACACAGTAAAAGCAATATTATAAGGATGATTAACTGTAAAATACTTAGCTACTCAGATCAAGACACATCCAAAGGACCCACGATGAAAAATGCTATTTCCAGAGAGAGAACTGATAAACTATGAATGAAGCATACTTTTAAAAATTTTGCCTTTATTTTTCTTGTTTAGTTTTTTCTGTTTTCATTTTCTTTTTTTTCTTTTTTTTTTTTTTTTTAAGCAATTGGGGTTAAGTAACTTGCTCAAGGTTACACGGCCAGTTATTATTTCTGGGTGTGGTGCTGAGTATCTGAGCCCAGATTTGATCCAGGTCATCCCGACACTGGAGCTGGTGCTCTTAGTCGCTGAGCCACCTGGCCGCCCCTGTTTTCATTTTCAATATGGATAATATGAAAATATGTTTTCCATGACTTCACATGTGTAATCAATATCAATTTGTTTTTTTCTCAAGGAGGGGGGAGGAACAGACGGGAAGGAGAGAACTCCAAACTCAAAATTTTACAAATTTATTATTTAAAAAAATTTACATGTAATTGGGAAATGTTTAATTAAATAAAGAAAACATATTTTTAAAAAGTTAATTTAGCATGAAACAATGAAGCTACATGAAGATCTATTTGAGTCAGACATAGGAATTTTGCAACTTTTTGGTTCAACATGTACTGTCCAAATCTCATTTCAAGATACTTCTTAACTTTAAAACCATAGGCATGTCATTTTAACTTCTCATATCCTCAGTTTTCCTCATCTATACAGAATAGGGAGAGAGAATATCATATTATCTACTCCACAGAGTTATTACAAAAACGCTTTGTAATCTTATGTTACATTAAAAAAATGTTATTGTCTAATTCCTATGTTAAGATATTTTCTATTGACAGAACCTTACATCTGGAAGAGAGTTCAAAGGTCACCAGATTTTGCATGAAAACTCTCAGTAAGGGATTTTCCTTTCACTAATGCTGTCCATAATTTTCTACCACTCAATGCTGTCCATTCCATTTTGGAATACCTCTAATTTCAAGGAATAAATGCTAAAATTTTTTCTATGCAACTTCCAAAGTTTTAAGTTCTGTCCTCTCCAGTCAGACAGAAGAAGTTGTCCATATTATAATCCTTCAGTACTTGAAGACAACTATTATATGTCCTCCACATCTTCCTTTCTCCAAGAAAAAAATCTCTAGTTCCCTCATTTATTTTCAAGGGTAGAAACTTGAAGCCATTCCCTGTTGTAATTTTCTTCACCTGGATCAAATGGTCTTAACCTGATATTCATAGAGCCTCACAATGTCCACAAATAAAATTCAGGGGGTCTGTGAACTTGAATAGGAAAAATTACATTTTTTTCAGTTATCTTGGGATTCCATTTTAATTCTATGGATTTTATTCTATGGCTTCAATCCATTATTTTGAGAATGGCTCCATGAACTTTATGAGACTGCCAAATGTGTCTATGATAGACACAAAGTAAGGTTAAGAACACTGTTCTATGTGTTCTCCAGATTACCAATATTCTTGAAATATGGTAATCATGAAGGAAGACAATTCTTCAGATATAATATGATGAACATAAACTACAATGGGCTTTTTTAATATTCTTTGTCCTCAACACTATGACTCTTTTAATGTGGCTTAAGTCTGCATTAATTTTTTAAAATTTGTTAGCTATTATATTATACTATTTACTCCTATCAAGCTCATAGCTCACTAAAACCCCTAATATTTTTCCCTATGAAACTTTTTATCTTCATTTCTTATACTCTGCACTTTAGAATTTTTTAAATTAATTTTAAGAGCTTATACTTACTGATAAAGAACTAAGGTTTTGGGATAAGAACGCACTATTTGGTAAAAAAAAAAAAAATCTGGGAAAACTGGAAAGCAGTCTTGCAGAACCTAAGTATAGACCAAGATCTTATACCATTTACCAAGATAAGGTAAAAACATATGCTTGACCTAGATATAAAGGGAAGCATCATAAATAAATTAGAAGAGCATGGAATTTATAATTTATCAGATTTATGGATAAAAGAAGAATTTGTGAGAAAAAAGAGATAGCATTGAAGGATATAAAATGAATTTAACAATTCAATGATTACAATGAATTAAAAGGAAATAAAATCAACATAACCAAGACTATAAGGAAAGCAGAGAATTGAAAGAAATTTTTATGAACAGTTTCTTAGAAAAAAATATCCTCATATGTTTGAATATATGGAGAATTTAATTAAATTTATAAGAATATGAGTCATACCCTATAAACAGTTTCTGGAAGTAATCGAATATATAAATTATTGAACTGCTCTACATCGCTACTGATAAGACACTACAAATTAAAACAACTTTGAGGTACCATCTGATACCTATCAGATGATTAGGTAAAATGACAGAAGGGAGAAAAGACAAATGTTGGAGGGGATATGTTAAAAATGAGACAGAAGTACACTGCTGGTGGAATTGTGAACTAATCTAATTCTTTTGGAGAGCAATTAGGAATTATGAACAAAGAGTTAAAAATTGCATATACCCTTTGACCCAGCAATACCACTAATAGGTGGCAGCTAGGTGGCACAGTGAATAGAGTACTGGCCTTGGAGTTCAAATCTGACCTCAGACACTTAACACAAAAACTAGCCCTTTGACTTGGGCAAGTCGCTTAACCCCAATTGCCCTCCAATACATAAATAAATACTACTATTAGGTCTGTTTCCAAAGGGGATCAGGGAAAAAGCAAAAGAACCTACATTTTCTAATATATTTATAACAGCTTTCTTTGTTGTGGTAAGGAACTGGAAAGTGAGGGGGATACCCATCAACTGGGGAATGACTGAATAAGATGTGGTATATGATTGTGAAGTAGTACTACTACTGTGTTATAAGAAATGGTTAGCAGGTTCATTTTACAACAAAACAAAAACAAGAGAACACTGTATACAATAACAACTAACAATAGTTCAAAGAAGGAGTGTAGCTCCCTAAGCTATACTTAGTAACATAAGCACTCAAATCAACTATGAAGGACTTATGAAGGAAAACACTGTCTAGCTTTTTGTCAGCTATAAACGTGCTAAATATTTTACCTATGCCTTTATATAAGTCACTGACTTTAAATAAATAGATAAACACAGGGCCAGAAAGAGATTCCTTGAACAATGCAATATAGACCTCTTTCCAAATTAATAGTAAACTATCAGTAACTACTTTTGGCTAATGATCATCCAAACAATTTTAATTCCATGCAATGCCCACATCCCTTGCTTTTTCCACAACAATAGCATGAGACACTTTGTTACTTTGATAAAACTTGGACAAAAACGATGATCTTCTGATGGAGAATCCTCATCTTAAAGAAAATGAGGCGATACTGGCCTGACCTGTCATTCAGTTGCCCCCTTCCTTGCTTTCCTCCCTAAACCCTCCTTCCCCTCTCTCTCCCCCTCCCTTTCTTTCTCCTCCTTCTTAAGCTCTCTCTTCCCCCCTCTCTCTCCCTTGCCTCTTTTCTCTCCCTCTCTCCATTTCTGTCTCTCTGTCTTTGTCTCTGTCTCTGTCCTCTCTTTCGCTTCTTCTCTCCCTTTCTCTCTATTTCACATTAGGACAACATTCACCCTTCTCTAATTCTGAAGTATACTGAATTCTCCAAGGCATTTCCAAGATATTGACTGAGATTCACCAGTCACAATGGAGAACTTTAATAACCACCAGGATGTAGGTAATCTGGGCATTTGCATTAAAAAAAGATCTAATTCTGTTACTATATCATTTTCTACTTACAGCCTTTTGGATGAATATAGACACTCAGTGACATTCTAAACATTATCTCTTTCTAAATTGTGCTAGCTGCACCATCCCCTAAGGCTGGGGTGAAAAGCAGTTTGTTTTAAAAGGTACTTGCTAAGAGCTAAGCCTTAGGGAACCTCAAAATTCCTCCCTTGCCAGCTCCCGCTAGTTTTCAATGAAAAGGAAGAGTAATCAAAGCTGTTGTGGATATCAACAAAGAAAGTGAATAAGCATAATCTGGAAACTATTACTGGGGTGTGTAGAATTTTAATAGAACTTCTAGGAAGCCTAGAAGCTTTTCAGCAGCTTGTGGGAATTGAAGAGGAAATAAGTGCTCCATCTACTGGAAAGGTCACCATTATCTAGAGGTGACTTTTTAAATGATATGTTAATGAGGTATCAACTAGATTTAAATCAGGACCCACTGTTATTTATTCTCCCTAATGAAAATTATATGGGAAAGAATCTTTTTTCTATCCATCTCTCCAACCCAATTCAGTTCAATAAACACACTGTTCTTGGCACCAGAGATTCAAAGAAAATAAAACCTCATGGAGCCTGAACTCTGGGAGTTTAAAATCTAAAGTAGATATAAAGTGAATATTACAAATTATAAGATAAGAGGAGAAATGTGATAAAGGCAATGGAGAGATTCAGGAAAGTAATCTAAGAAAATTTGAGGAGAAAAATAATACTTTAGCAGGAGAAATCAGGAAAGTCTTCATGGTGGAATTTATTCATCCTTCATTTCAAAGAGGACCAATGATATCATAGGGTGATGTCTTAACTTGTGCATGAATTAGACTTAAGTAAGGTAGAGTTTCATTAAGTTAGCAGCTTTGCTCTCTTTTCTAGTGTCATCAAAGTCTAATGGCAAAACAAGTCAACATGACTGGCAATGACCTAGGATTCAGTAGATGAACTTGGCGTCTTCACTGGCTAACCAAGTGCTAAGTGCTCACAGTGCCTGCTTCAGCTGCCTTCCAATAAATTGTTCTCTACCTATTCCAATAAGAGAAGTCTTCACATGCTTGGGGGTAGAGATCCCTATACTCACCTATGGGTTTGAGGCTTGTCTGTTACACTCAACCTGATTTATCCGATGTGCCAATATGGTTTTACCAATAGAAAAGCTTTTAACAACTGGAAATAAGGAAGGAACATATGAAATGGGGGGGGGGGTGGCCTTTGCAAATTCAGGGAAGATCTCATGAAAAGATCAGGTGGCAGCTAATTTAGCAGAAGCATAGAATACTTGAATTAGATTAATATGAAATAAGGCTGGGAAGTGAGGTTGGTGCTAGAGTATAAAGAGACCAAGTGAACATGTTTTTAAGATCTCTAATGAACAGAAACATACTACCTTCTGAGGAATTTGACTTTTAGACAGATCTAATTGTTGGGAAGTTGTGTTTTTTTTTTTTATTCCGTAAAGTCCAAATTTACCTCTGCTGCTTCTACTCAGTTCCTCTTATTTCACTCATCTGGAGTGAAGTACAATGCAAATCTCTTCTTCACATAAGCATTTAACTACTCAGACCCTTATTGCATCCCTTCTAAGGAAGGTAAGTGCCATAGAGAATAGAACACTGAATCTATCTAGAGCACCCAAGACAGGAGAACCCAATTTCAAACACAGCCTTAGCCTCTTCATAGTAGTTTGACCTGGGTAAATCCTTTAAACTCTTCCTCAGTTTCTTCATCTGTGAAGTGAGGATAGAAATAGCATCTACAATATTCCAATCCTTGGGAAGATAAAATGAGATAATATTTGTAAAGAGCTTTGCAAACTTTAAAGTGTTGTATAAATGCTACCTATTATTATTATTAGCTAGGTCTTTTCCTCTAGGCTAAACCTTCCAAGTTCTTTCAAACAGTCTTTGTTCCTCAAACTCCATTATATTTGCCATCCTCAGTCCCTTCCTTTGGAATCTCTCTAGTTTGTCAATGTCCTTCATGCATTGTGGTAGCCGGAACTGAATATGACAGGTGGTCAGGACAAAGCAGAATGTAATGGAAATATAATCTCCTTTTGTCACAGCCTTTTTGGCTGCAATGTTATATTGTTGATTCATGCTGAATTATGGTCCCTTAATTTTTCTATTTTTTATATTCAATTTCATTTTTGTTACCTTTTAAGTTCCAAATTATCTTCCTCCTCCCCTGCACCCCCACCCCTCACTCCTGAAGGCCAACATATGCAAAGCACATTCCAAACCTTAAGGAGCTTAAGAAATGTGAATTGCTACTATACTTACTATTACTGTAACTACTACTACAATCACTCACAACATATAAAGTATTTGGGGAATATTAAAGCATTATATAATAATAATTATTATTATTTTGTTGTTATTATATGGAATTATTATCTAGCCATTCTTCCATTATTCTGTACTTTTGCAGTTGTTGTATTTTATATAAGAGTAAACCTTAAAATTTATTTTAATTAAATTTAACCATATCAAATTTGGCCCATACTTCCAACCTATGTTATTGTTGTTGTTTATTTGTCTCTGTTGTGTCCAACTCTTCATGATCCCATCTGGAGTTTTCCTGGGAAAAATATTGGAGAGATTTCACCATTTCCTTTTCCAGCTCACTTTACATATGAGGAATTGAGGCAGAGTGACTTGCCCAGAGTCACACGGCTAGTAAGCATTTAAGGTGAGATTTGAACTCAGGAAACTAGGTCTTTCTGATTCCCACCACAATGCTCTATCCACTGTGCTGCCTACCTGCCCTAATTACTAACCTATTGACTTATTTTTGGTTCCTTATTCTGTCATCTAGACACTAAGTTATCTCTGCCTATTTTGTATCAACTATAAATTGATAAGCATGACATTGTGTCTTCATCTAAGTCACTGAGTAGAATGTTTAACGCAGAAAAGATCCAGGGATGAATGTCTGAGATACTTTACCAAAGACCTCCAGTTAGAAATGACTAGTTTAAAACTATCAAACCTTTACCAAGCACTACGTATATGCAGAATGAGGCTAGGTGTCAGGGAAAGTAGAAAGGTAAGTCTCAGTTCTAGTCTTTAAGAAGTTTACTATTTAGGGGCAGCCAGGTGGCACAGTGAATAGAACCTCGGCCCTGGAGTCAGGATGACCTGAGTTCAAATCTGGCCTCAGACACTTAACACAAAACTAGCCATGTGACCTTGGGCAAGTCACTTAACCCCAATTGCCCTGCCTTCCCCCCTCCAAAAAAAAAAGCAAAAAAAAAGTTACTATTTACCATGAAGAATTAATCAGAGACAACCATAAATAGAAGATTTACACTCCAAAGTGATGAAGGGTCAATTTAATGGAAAGATTACTGGATATGAAATCAGAAAACCTAGGTTTGACTACCAACTCTGCTACTGATTATATGTTGACACTACACTAGTCACTTAATTTCTTGAGGCTTCAGTTTCCTTATCTACAAAGTCATTGGACTAGTTGATTTAAAAGAACACTTTTTAAAAATTTTATATCACCTGATCATAGAAGTGTATAAAATAAGTGAAATATAAGATTAAAAAATATAGTTTCTTAGTGAGATATCAGGAGAAACTTCATTGAGGAGTTAGTATTTAAACAAATCTTTGAATATAGTATTTCAAAAGACAGAGGCTACAGTTAAGGAATGGGGCATAAGGGAGAGGATATCCCAAATTTCTAAGGATAAAAGTAAAGACATGATGTTGAAAAAGTACAATAATTGGGTATGAAATTAAAAGTAGTCCAATTTTCTTGGAAGATTATATGAGATAATTACCAAAAAAAGTAAGGTAGCACCAGATTTTGGAGGGCCTTACATACTGAAACAAATGAGTCTAAATGATAATGTGACATTTTTTTCTTCTTTCTTTTTTGCCTCTCATTAAAGTGTATAATTTGTTTTATTTTTGTGTCTCTACAGAGTGAACTCAAAGAGTCATTCTGAGGTCAGTAATTTACAATTTAAATGGTATGTCATTTGTTAAATCCAAAGGTTATAGGCAAGTTGAGGGCAAGGACTGTTTTCTATAGTGTGTGTATGTTTCTCTAAGGTCAGCACTTACCATAGTACTTTATACACAGTAGGTACTTAATAATTGTTAGTTGAATTTAGTAAAAGTTTTTGAATATTTGCTAAATAAACAATTTTACTTAAATGTCCTAGAAGAAACAGTTAATGACTCAATGTATTAGCTTGACTAACTATTATACTTGGTCTATGATAATGAGCTGAGAGAATCAATGAATTCCTGAATTCGTTTAAAGTCATCTCTTTTCTGTTTTTGCTGTTTTGGGGGTATGGGATGATCATAGAAACTTATTCAAAAGACTTTTAAAAAGAAAAAAAAAGCTGGTTTATTTTCTGTGAGAACAAAGCAAATGATATGATTAAAAAGTAGTTTAGACTGACTTTCTTATCCATATGGCTTTGGAATAAGCTAACAGATTTGTAGCAATAATCAATTGTCTCATGAAGCAAAAATGAAAAAGAATAGAAGCACTTTCATATTATTATATGGGGTCATTGCTGTCATATTCTAATGTATGTAAATCCTTTCCTCATTCTATACTTTTAATAATAAAATATTAGCCCATAAAATCTGTGCCTATGGATTTAAGATGTTATTGGACCCAAGTATAAATAAAACTCCCCAGGAATGGAACAAGACAGATAGTACTGAAAATTTGGCCAGAGACTTGTTGGAAGTTAGCATTCTAGATTTGATTCTAGACAAATAATTTTACTTATCTCTAGAAATATGACTGTGACCAGAAATGAATGAACAGTTCTTTATTCCAGTAATGTTTTATTTTCATCACTCTGCAGTATCTCTAGCACCTACAGCAGTTCCTGGCATATCATAGGGCCTAAATACATACTTGTTTGAAAAGAATTATGGATTGTGGAAATAAATTGATATGTCAGATTAACAATTTGTATTGATAGGAGTGGGTGATAAAGGCAATTTGGATTCCCTATTTAGATAATGATTTTTTTTCAGTTGTGTCTAACTCTTTGTGACCCCACTTGGGGTTTTCTTGACAGAAGCACTGGAGTGCTTTGTGATTTTCTTCTCCAGTTTATTTTACATATGAAGAAACTGAGGGAAATGGTTAAATGACTTGCCAAAGCAAAACAGCTAGCAAGTGTCTGAGGACAGATTTGAACTCAGGAATTTGTCTTCCTGATTCCAGGCCTGGCACTCTGTCCACTGTGCCACCTAGCTGTCCCATAGTTAATGACTAGAGGGTTGCAATATATTGGGTAATGATACAAAGCTACCAAAGATTAAATATTTGATACCAATAATCTTCACATATCTATTTGAGAGTTGACTACTGAGTTATTTAAGGAAGAATACAATGAAAAAAGGAAACATTAGATTTGGGCATATGACTTAACCATACAAAAATCTTGACATCTCTGTTTGAGAATGCACTGGGGGCTGTTCTGTGAATTTCATCTCATTCTGCAAAAGTAGATCTGAACTGCTACACTGCAGATCCCTGTTAAGTACAACTTCTTTCTGAGAAAAGGATGTATCTTGGCCCCAAATTGCTTTTCAGAATTCTTACATTCAGTACCTGACTAAAATGAAGATCAACTCTGACTCCAGGCTGGCTCTTTGCAGATAAATAAATGATGTATAGTATCTCCTAGACAGGTGTAGCCCTAGATAGATGGACAAGCTGCATACATAAACCCACAGAAAGTAAGGATATAAGCTGCAATCCCCAAGCACTGCACAGACTTCATCTTATAATATCAAGGGTGTTCCCTTACATGCTTGCATCTGTCTTGGTGACATCCGTATTGGAGGTTTTCATCTATTTGTGATGTTGCCTGGGTATGTGTGATGTCTAAATAGGAACAGTTTAGAAAGAATAATTCCAATTACCTCAGGGATACATTTCTTGCCATTAGAAGGAAAATACAGAGTTTGGGCTCAATTCAACAGTTCATTTTGACACTTGTTTTACTATTTTCTTCATATCTTTATGACACAATGAAAAGACCAACTAAAATAGCTTTCCTTACATTTAAAGCATGACTCAGTTACAAGATCCTTAAGGACAGGGACTCTACCTTATTCATTTCTTACATAGAGTACAGAGTTCTGCTTTAGTACATTAAAATAAAAAAATATATATAATTATAAATAAATAATATATTTAATAATATAAATAAATAAATAATATATATACCTTTTATCTACCACAGCACTTCTAATTCTTGCTCCTCCCCCCAAAATCTCAAAATACATACAAACATATTTCTTTGAAAAAGAAAACCATCTAACTAAAAGCATCTAACAAACTGACCATATCTGACAAGATATACCAAATTCTATCATGGAATTCCCATCTCTCTTATATAAAGGAGAATGGTGAATCAAGGCTTATTTTGTAGGTAATTGGTGGGTAGTTACACAATAACAACTGGTGGTTAGGAATCAAAATTTTTGAGGCATTCACCAGAGGAATTAGTTTTTAAAATGGGGGCTAGTTCTCTTTTTCACTGTTGGATGACTATTTAATTAAAGCTTGTCATTCACTCTAAGAGAGAGAGGATTTTTTGTTTGCTTGTTTCCCAACAAAAGCCAAATAACTAATTGGTTGCTATAGAGGCATCCTTGGTCAGATTTACATCCCACCTTAACTTAAAGTCTCTTAGCAAGACAGGATGCATAAGGGGTGTGTTTCTGTGGTTAGAAATTATTTGTAGTCCAGTAATAATAACATGGTATAGTTCAGGGGTGGGGAACCTGTGACTTGTAGGCCACATGTGGCCTTCTATGTCCTTGGGTAAGATCTTTTGATTGACCAAGTTTTATAGAACAAATCCTTTTATTAAGGGGATTTGCTCTGTGATGTTTGGATTCAGTTAAAAGACCACACCTGATGACCTAGAGGCTCATGTGTGTTCTCGAGGCTGCATATTACCCACCGCTGGAGTCAAATAACATATGAAAATAGGTATGATGAGTCATATGATATATATACATATATAAATATAACAACAACACTTTTCATTCCATTGACAATTAGTGAAATCAAATAAACTAGATGACTTTATAAAACTATGAACTTTAAAGAAAACTTGTTTTGTTTTGTATGGACATTTGTCCATCGCTACAGAATTTGTATATATATATATATATATATATATATATATATATATATGCAAATATGGGCATTTGTGATTATTATATACCACTCACATCTATTTTAACAATGTACTGACTATGTCATATCATGATACATGGTGATATACACAGGCATGTGGTGAAAATAACATGCATATATACATGCATACACGTGTGAAATATATGGGGTATAATTTATGGGCCCATGTAGAATACATGCAGAAATGCAGCGTTTCCCAAAAACCTTAGTGCACTTTTAAGCTACTATAGCTTAGAACTACCCTAAGACATTGGAACATCCCATATTTCATTGTTGATAGAATGCTTGACTCAAAGTTGGGAAGAATATTGTCCAAATTTCACCTCTGAGGTTCATCACTGTGATTTTGGAGAAGTCATGTAATTTCTATATACCTGGAACATCTCCCTAGAGCTCTTTTGTTAGTGGAATGAATTTCTACACTATGAGTTAATTACCTAAATAGATAAAGAGAATTATTTTGCTTAATTATTCATACTTGTATAGTTATTAATATATGCAGCTCATCATTAACTCATCACTAATATGATTTTGACAATTTGTAGAGTTTGTCCCATTATACTGAAATGAAATGCCACTTATTTCACAGGTTTAGGAGAAGGCTCACATGATGACTGTATGTGACTTTGTAAAACATAAAAGTGCTGGTATTTGTAGATCCTATATTTGATTGCATGCTGCCATGGAGCTAGAGGGGGAAAATTTTGAAACTCAAGGGATTGTGGAACTGAATGTTGTAAACTAAAAGTAAATAAATAAATTAAAAAAACCAAAACCGTAAAAGTGCCATATAGATGTCAGTTCTTATTGCTGTTATTACTGACTGATACCTCATTCTTTTCATCTTAATCTCCTTGAGGGCAGGGACTATTTTTGCCTTTCATTGTATTCCCAAAGCTGACTTAGCAGAGTATTTGCCACACAGAAAATATATAGTAAATGACACAAAAAACAAAAACCGTTGGTGGACTGACTATTAACAAGCTATGGGGCAGCTAGGTGGCACAGTGGATAGAGTATGTGGCCCTGGAGTCAGGAGGGTCAGAGTTCAAATTTGCTCTCAGACACTTATGAGCTGTGTGACCCTGGGCAAGCCACTAAACCCCAACTGCCTTCAAAAACAACAACAACAAAGCACAAGTTATTATTATTATTCTCATGATGCCCAGAGTTATTTACAGATGCCCAGATGGATATTAAAGACTGAAATTATCCCAAGATGAGATACTGAGTTCTAAGTTGTGGAAATGGCAAATGACTGACAAATTCTATTTAGCACTTAGAATACAAGCACTTTCTATTTTCATTATGCTTTATAACTCCCGTTTACAAACTATCTCTCAGAGTCAAAATTGCTCAGTTAAATGATATTACTACCAATTCCTGATGAGAATAGAGGAGCAAAAAAGTATGCCTTACCCATAATCACAGGGTATCAGTGATTGAAAGTGCTATTAGAACACAACAGACCCGTGGGTCTTGAGAACTCTGACATTGAGTCTAATCAGAGGTCCACTCTCCAGGCACCCAACAGAGAAAAAAAGCACATCTAAAGGCTTAATAAGTACTATGTGAGGATGATTAATTCATTTCAAGGCTTATGTTTATTTTTGACACAGATTCAAACATAATTCCTTTTTAAGCTTCCTCTCACTCCTATTTCTTGTGAAAATAATTCCTTTGATGTAATACTGATTTATTAAACTAATAGACCCTTCTTCACAGCGATGTCAACCTTAGGAAAGGGATTGGCTCTGGCCCAAGAGACTTTCCAATGTGAAGAGCCAGTTGATTGTATGATTTAGCTGAGCAAGGAAACACACCAGGCATGTGTTACACTGTGATAACACATGCTTAGTGTCTATTTGTAAGGAATGAAGTGAATCCCAAAACCTTTAGCAACTTGAAACATATTTTATCTCAGAGGCACACAAGCCTTGATATAAGTTGTTATAAAACATATAAATAATTTTATTTTTTAATGAAGCAAGATGCATTTTTGGCACATGGGAACCAGGGATTAAGGGCAAGAATATTTGTACTTTATGTTTTGAAGATAGTGAATCTAATTATCTTCAGTAAACAAATAATATTTCAAGATGCCACATTTACAACTGTAGAATGAAAACTATGCAATAGATAATAAGATTTAATATTAAAAATATATAGTTTTCCTAGAACATGAAATAAAATAAACTTTTAGTACTTTACAGTAATAACCTTGTAAGCTGAGACAGCTATTGTATTTAGAAAAAAATAATGTTAAAAGAGCTAAAACTCAGACTGTATTATATGGAAAGAAATATTTTATGCAACTGTACCCTTTTGGAAATTGCCATTGTGGGAAAGCAATTTTTTTAATCAGATTTGTTAGAGAAAGGATGATAAAATGTCTCCTAATTTACTACTTTCATTGAGTATATATGGGTAGAGAACATGGGTAAATGCAGTGGAAAAATACAGCATAAAATTAATGAAGAAATAATTTTTCTTTTTTACTAACTTCCTTGTTATTCAATCAGCTCCAATCATCTCAGCATTATGATTAAGAGTAAATCACAAGTTCACCAAATTCTTTTCTACCACCTAATTAAAGATCACATTTTGAGTTCTGATGAGAAGTGAGTTTAATAATTTATATCACCTGATGCTTTTCCATCCAAGACAAAAAGTGCATGGTTTTCAAAATATGATTCATCATAAACTCTGATTCAGCACCCATTAAAAAGTATTCCATTAATGAAAGTGTCAATGAACACAAATGCCATTTACATTAAAATGTCTTCAGTTCATTCCTAGAATTTGAGTCATGAAGACCTGGGTTGAAATCCTACCTCTGAGGGATTCAAATTTAACCTGGGGCAAATAAGTAAGACTTATCTGCTATGTCAAGTTTAGGCTGCAATATTAGTTGATGAAAGGGATTCTCACACAGGAAATCTCCCATTCTGATGGAATCACAGAAATTTCACATGCATATTCAGATACCTTCTTTCATCTCTAAGCTAAGGGAGACACATGGTATCAAGGAAAGCATTTTCAACTGGTAGTCAGTTTCCTGGCTTCCAGTACTACACATTACTTATTTCTCTTTGGTTTAACAACATACCTTCTCTTACTGTCAGTTTCCTCATGAGTAAAATATTAGTTGGAATGGGCTATATGATCTCTAAGTCCTTTCTAGCTCAGAAGTTTTACGTATTCAATGAAAAGTGCATACAAAGTAGCCCGAGATCATCATTATAGAAAATAGAATAAGTGAAGTCTATATATGGTAGAAATGCTACACATATACTTGTAAAAGAACAAACAAGATGTTTTGCAAAAAAAAAAATAAATTATTGATTTCTCTAATGGCAGAATTGATTTGGCTGTAGAAAATAGTCTACTTTGTGTCAAAATACTGTCTTTGAAACAATTTGCTTTGCTATACTGAGGTCCAACACTAACGGTCTATTGAAAATCCTTATTCTGCTGAATTTGAAACAGGGTAATATTCTTCATGAATAAAAAAAAAAACACCTTCCCCCGCCCCCAGCATACCTCTCTTCATTCATTTTCCACAAAACACTAAAATGCATTGCATTAATGCTTATATACTCTGTCAGTTGCTTTCAGTGGATAAATAATTCAGGTGAAGCCACATAACTCTCCCGATCCATGAGGGTGATATATTGTGAATAATCATTGTCACAAAAATATAGCATCTTAACAATGGAAGTAAACTTATAAGTCTTCCAGGAACATTTTTTATCTAGTACCAGAGAATATTGTTCTTCTGTGATATCCTTGATAGATGATCATGAAGCTTCTACTTGAATAGCTCTAGTGTCAAATTACTGACTACTTTGGGAAAAAGTTTTGGTTCTTTTTTCACTCCACTTATACTTAGCTGGTCTATACTTTCATAAAACTCCCAAACACTGCCCAAAGTCTTACCTCTGGTTCATCGAATGAAATGATGATTAAGTACAATTATTAACATTATGCCTAGAATAATTTTATATGTAAATATATGTAGTTTACATAATATATGTGTGTGCATTAAAAATGGAAAAAATTCATTTCTGGAATTGTGCAACAACAGGTATGCTCATTGACTGCTGATATAGGCTTAATTTTTCTGGAATGCAATATGGAACTGTGCAAGAAGAACTAATAATTTTTTATACCCTCTGACCTAGCATTCCCTCTGCTTGCTTAATACTCTGAAGGGTTTATCAGTAAGTAAAAAAAAAAAATAAATCAAGCAAGTGGCAGGATAGTATTGTGGAGATGATGTTAGATTTCAAGTTAGGAGACCTGGGTAAAAATTGTGACTTTGATGTTACATATGTAACATTGAACATATCATTTCTCCTAGTCTCTGAAAAGAGAAAGCTAAAGTGAATGCCCTCTAATCCCCTTTCAATTCTAACTCTGTGTCTAATGATTCATGTTTTGTTCAGTCGTGTCCACCTCTTCTTGACCCCATGGACCATAGCACATCGGGACATTCTATCCTCCACTATATCTCAAAGTCTATCCAAGTTCATGTTCATCAGTTCTATGACTCTATTTATCCTTCTCATCTTCTGCTGTCTCATTTTCCTTTTGCCTTCAATCTTTCCCAACATCAGGTCTTTCCCAATGAGTCTTATCTTATCATTATGTGGATATAGCATTTAAGCTTCAGTTTCACCTTAAATAGCCTGAATTCATTTCTTTAAGTATTGACAAATTTGATCTCCTTGCTATCCAAGAGACTCTCAAAAGTTTTCTCCAGTACCACAATGATCCTTACATACAAAAACAATGACAGCAACTCTTTTTTTTACAAATATCTGAAAGGCAATTTTTGACCAAAAACTGAGTAATAGTTGAAAAAATTGCCATGTATGAAAGGAATGTAATATTTTCAGATAAAAAAGTAAACATGAAGAATATTAAATATAAAAACATCCTTGGGAGAATGTTATGAAGTGACAGAGTAAAGAAGGTCTATCCAAAATAAAAGTATACACAATAAGTAAAATTATGTAAATGAAGATAACTTTAAATACCAGCATAACTCATGACAAATATAATAAACATCACCAGATGAAATTATTAAACTTAAAGCATTTTCTTTCCTATCTCATAACAGTCATGCCAGAAAAAACGAAATGTGATACATACATACATACATAATACACATATACACATGCATACAAACATGTATATGCATTATATGCATGTATACATACATGCACACACACCAACTGATTAATTTACTATTTGGGGGGCAATGTATTTTATGCATGGGAGAAGGTGTTCAGAGGATGACAGGGTCCTGTAACAGACCTGCAAAGGACCTTAGAGTAAAGCTTGTTCAACCTGCTAAGTTTATAGGTAAGGAAACTGGGACCGGAAGGGCTAAATTATTCATCTAGTCACAGCTAATAAATGACAAGATGGGGATTTGACCTTTCATTTGGATGGGGTTTCTGTGTCAAGAAAAATTCACAGGTACCCCTCCCCATCCAAAAAAAATTAAGAAAGAAGAAGGTAGCACAGATGTGGAAATGCAGAGTTGAATACTATTCTACTTTGTGCCCTGTCATATAAGCCTGAACATTTTCCTCCTCCACAAACATCTATTATGTCACTTCCAAAGGGATTTTGAAGGTAAATGAGATATTAAACATACAGATGATTGTAACATAAGAAGATTGAAATACTAAAAATTAAAAGGATATTTATTTTATTTTATTTTGCCTTATTGGTATCCCTTTCAGATGGAAAGTTCTTAGAGATAGCAGGAATTACAATATAGGCTCTATAAAGTATTTGCATTTTCAGAAGGATGTTGAAAAACTAAAGTATACCTAGAAGATCATGATCAGGTGGTAAAGGTCTAAGGCACACAAACTTTTTAAGGTATATAATATAATCCAAGTATCAAGCATTTCTATTTGTACATCATATGGCCAAGCCTTGTTCAAGGAGATTTTATATCTTGTGATATGCTAAGCATGAATATTCTATGGCACATTTGGGATTCCACAGCTCACTGATCAGATGGAATCTAATTTCCAATTTTAAATTGGACCTTGTCCTATGGAGACCTATTAGAAGTAATCTACTCTCTATAAGAGAGCCATTGGACCATTTGCAGAAAATTCAGTCCTGCAAGACAGCAGGATACCACTGAGTAATTTGCCTCCTCCAGGGCATTAATTGGTACCTTGGTGCACTGGAAGAGTTCATTTACCTCATATGGTGAATGCTTTATTCCCAGGGTATTCTGCTTAGGTTAGTTGAAAATAGAACATGATCAAGTCCCAAATTTAAGGTTGCTTAATAAATCACATGGATAAAAAAAAGTTGTCTTTCACTTTCAAGAAATATTATTTGATAGATATTTTATTTCACAGGTTTTAACATTTCTCTGATAGTTGTTTGTAGCACTTTGGCTATTTTTTGTTTTGTGTTGTTCTACCCCCTTCATCTAGATATTCTAGCTTTCAATTAACTCATGGAACAAACAATGTTGAGCTATTCCAGTCTTCTACCATCACTATCATATTGTCTCCCAGGTGAATGAACAACTAATTAATTAAAAAGTATTTATTAAGCACTTGCTATGTTCTGGGAACCATAATAAATGCTGAGGATACAGATTAAGCAACCAAGACATCGTGGCTTTCAAGGACTTTGCATCCTAACAGAGTAAGTAAAAATAAAGGCAAGCTTGAGTTTTAAAAGGGTCATTGGCGAGGGTATCAAAGTAGCAAGTTTAGGAAATAGGAAGTGGCCTAGCCAGCTGGGTCTGGGTAAGATAAGGTGAAATCTTGCCTATCAGAGTCCAGCATCCCAAAAGAATACATGTTTTGGTGGAGGGAAGTGAGGAAGAGGGGAGTCAAAAAGCAGTTAGGTAATAGTCTAGAAGATTATAAAGACTCTATATGATAATTGCTTAACACGAAATAAAAGGCAGGGAGAGAATATACTTGACATGCATAGAGAATTAGGGAACTTTTGATCTGGAAGGGTCTTCCAAATAATCAATATGATTCAATTGTAGTTTAAAAATAAGGAAACAGGATCAGAAAGAGTAAATGATTTTCCAGAGATGAAACTGTTAGTTACCCAGGGGCTGTCTTTCATCCATCACACCTATCCCCTCTCTGCTACAGTTTCCACACTACAATGTCTCTAATCGTGTCCCAAATTATTATTTACTGCACGTTAATATAAATACCTGCTTTCCAGATTCCCAGTAATAACTTAAGAGTATACAATATCATCTCTGCAATAGTCTATTAAGTAATAGACTGACTCTAATATAAAAAACAATTCTAGAAATCAAACTCCTGCCTTAAGAATGTCAATAGTAATGCCATTAGTCAGCATTGATTTTTATCATAATCCCACAAAATATAATACCATCATAAGCCATTAGTACCTTAAGGATAGAAAGCAATACAAAAAAATGAAACAAATTTAGTCTCTAAAAAATATTCAAAAATAAGAGCATAGGGGTGGCTAGGTGGCACAGTGAATAGAGCATCGGCCCTGGAGTCAGGACGATCTGAGTTCAAATCTGACCTCAGACACTTAACACACACACACACACACACACACACATACACACACACAAACTAGCTGTGTGACCTCGGACAAGTCACTTAACTGCAATTGCCCTACTGTCCCCCCTCCAAAAAAAAAAAAAGAAAAAAACACCAAACAAACAAGAATTTAGGTTTTGGAAGTTTCGAGTCATCCATTAAGAAGTTTAGCCCTTTACCCGACACCTCAATATTCTATAAATGTGAGGAATCTAATCAATTTAACTGATATTTATTAAAGACCAAGGCACCATAGTGTTAAATACTGGAAATATAAAGGTAAAAAACAAAACTGTTCCTGCATGTGAAGGAAATAAAGGAGAGCAGGTAGCTTCTATAAAAACATCAAAGGTTCTTTTTTCAATAGAAGTTAATAATCAAAAAGAATATTGTGGTAGATGGAAATATTAAAGTTTGGAGTTGACTCTACCAAATATTATCCAAATAGTACCAAATTTCATCCTTAGTCAACCAAACAGGAGACCATCATTTATTTGATAGAACCATATAGAACAAGCATCAAAAATAAAATGTTTTCATCAATGCAAATATAGGGAACAAAAGGGAAAGATCAGAACAAAAGGTATCTGACAAATATTTGGTGATTTTTTTTAATTGAGAAAAGTGAAGGAACTGTCAAGCTGTGTCCCCATTGCCATAAACAAAGCAGTGAGGTTTTATGTAATGATTTGATTATTAAAGGAGACTACTTACACACCTATGGGTTCCTGCAGTACTACAGAGAGCTTTGCATCAGATCCCTCACAGCCATTTGAGTGACAGCTGTAAGTAACTAGGGCAATCTGCCCAAAGGAAAGTACTGGCCTTAGATAATTCAAGGAACAAGATGTTACTAGTCCATCTCTACGCTCTATGGTTACAAGTAAAATCTCTTGAGTTCTATAATCCATAATCTGGAAAGCTGATCTGGGAAGGGGACCCCCTCTAGTTTTTCTGATGATACCTACAACATAGACCCACAAAAGATTAATCAATCAATAAACATTTTATAAGTTACCTACTAAGTACCTACTATGTGCTATGCACCAGGGATAGAAAAAAAGATAAAAAAGACAGCTCCTGTCTTCAAGGAGCTTACAATGTAATGGAACACAGGATCACAGATTCTGAGCAAGATAAGAATTTAAAAGGTCATCAGTCCATCATCCCCATTTTTTTTAAATGAAAAAACTGTGGGAGTGTCACCTTGGGAACACAGAAATGTTACACAAGCTATTAACTTCTCCCACAGATCCATCCACCATGGAGGAAAAAAGACAGGAAGGAGAAGGAAAGCATATACAATTCACTACAGGTGAGGCCATGATCTCTTACTTGACAAAACCTAATGGCCTTTATGTAGTCTTCATTCTTTCAGATCTCTGCAACACCTGACACTGCTTGAATTCTCTCTGCCATCTAGGTGTCCATGACACGGCTCGATTTCCCTTTGACCTCCAAGGGATAACCATTTAGAGGCTGGGAAAATCCATTTCATGCCAACACTTCTTGTACATGAATAAGTTGCCATTTTCAGGGCAAAATTTATTATATTTGCTTTTTCCCTCAAACTCACCCCTCTTTATATTTTCCCTATTTTTTTTATGGCACTATCACTCTTTTGACTACTCATGTTCATATTCCTGGCATTATCCACATATGACAGTATTCATTAAAACATGGCATTTCTGTTAAAACAGCTAGAAAATTTGGCCCCTTCTCACTACTCACACACAGCTACCATTTTGGTTGACGCACGCATCACTTTTGACTATATTACTACAATAGCCTCATAATTGTTCCCCCCGTCTCTCTCCACTCCAAACTATTCTCCAGATGAATTCCAAAGGTATATTCTCCAAGTACAGCTCTGGCCATGTTACTCCCCTACCCATTAAACTACAGTGGCTCCCTGAGGCCTATTATCCAGTGCCTGACATATAGTAAGTGATTTGTTATTGGTCAGTTGTGTCTAACTCTTTGTGAGTACATTTGGGGTTTTTTTTGGGCAAAGATACTGGAGTGGTTTGCCATTGCTTTCTTCAGCTCATTTTGCAAATGAGGAAACAGAGACAAAAAAGGGTTAAGTGACTTGTCCACGGTCAAACAGTAAATATCTGAGACCAGTTTTGAACTTAGGAAGATGAGTCTTCCTGACTCCAGACCCCTACACTCTATTCACTGTGCCACCTAGCTGTCCCCTAGGCAGTTTTAACAAGTCTTCCTTCCTCCCTCCCTCCCTCCCTCTTTCTCTCTCTCTCTCTCTCTCTCTCTCTCTCTCTCTCTCTCTCTCTCTTTCTCTTTCTTCCTGTCTTTCCTTCCCAAACATATCATTTTATCTCAAACTTTTACATTTGTTTTCTAATTTTAAGTTCTATTATGTATGCTTTTATAAGTACAGTAGTTTAAAACATGTATAATGTCTAAATAAGAAAAGTAGACATAAATCAATAGTTAATGATCAAGGATATTTTACTGATAGGGACATGTGATCAAAAAAGGTTTAGAGACCATTGCTATAGAATAATGAACTGCAAGTGGAAGACTTCAGCTTGCTAGTCTTAAAATATATACACACGTGTGTTTGTTATTGTGTGTGTATGTATATCCATAGCATACAAAATTCTACTGAAATGGCTATGCCATTTTTTCAATAGACAAAAAAGTTATTATAATATATCTATACTCACACATAAATGCATATATGTAGTACACATAATGCATACAATGCATGATTTATGTAAATATGCAAATGTATATAAATAATTGTATTTCAAATTATGAATCATACATACATATTGATTTTCTAAAATGAGCCAGAGTGTCTGATCTTTTGTCAAATACTATTCTACACAACACAGTTTTAGCTACACTGAATAACTAAGTTGTTAAAATGACCTTGTCAGCCCAATTGGGTCCTATTGTCTTTGACAGTACAAAGCTGTGCTTGATGAGATAAAAAGGAGGGAAATGTGAAGAAATGTCTACTGCCCAGGAAGTTATCTAACCATAATCAATGACCTGTAGGGGAAAAAACATCACTCAATGTGTGTTTCTAACACAAAATGCTTAGAAAATGTATTCTATTGTTAATACTGTCTTCCACTCCAATCCTGTCCACCCCATAGTGTGTGTATGTGTCTGTGTGTGTGTATGTGTGTATGAGAGACAGACAGACAGACAGACAGACACAGAGAGAGAGAGAGAGTGCAGGATCCATCTAGAACAAGCCTTTCATCTTACAGATGAAGAAAATGAAACTCAGGGTATAACAGCAAGCACCCTAGCATACCTAGGATGGCTGCTAGTACAGGTTCTTTGATTTGCTTTACTAAAGGAAAACAAATTTAAAAGAGTCAATAATCATTAATTAAACATATGTGTGTATATGTAGATATATATATACACACATACACAATCACATATGCACACATGCACACACACATACACACTTAGTTCAGGGGAAAAAGTTAGCACCCTGAACTTCAAAAAAACAAACAAATTACAAGCAGACAAAAAAATATAGAAAGAGAAAATAATACAATTCAACAAAAAGGGCTTCTAGCTGTCTGATGAAATCTATACTTACAGTTACCAGAGAAGGAAGCATGAACATCTGGATTTTCAAAGCTGGGGGAGCTCAGTAGCTGCCCAGAGTCTCATCCAGCCAAATATATATATATATATATGCCCTTCTTCAGGGTCAGAGGATATCATAACCTTCATGACCCACTGCCTATTTACAAAGTAACAAAAGATGTAGGTCTTCATGAAAAACAAGCCTCTCCCAATCAAGCCCCTCCTCTTGGGTTCCACTTGAGGCTCATTAAGGGGCAGCGAAGATTTTAAAATTCCTTCACCATTATACATGGGTTGTCCAAAATCTCACAGGAAGGAAGCATCAGAGTCAGTATTAAAAATCAGTCATCTGATTACATAAGCAGTACTCTTGTATATGTATGTATAAAAAGTGCAAGTATCCAAATCCATTCTAAAGTGATGATATATGTTATTTTTGCACTATATCTTTCATGCCATACCTACTCTTCAAACTACAAGTAAATGGTTGAATGTTTTAACACTTTCACTGAAAAAAAAAATATAAGCTAGTCTCATATAGATATTTATGAGCAACTCATTATCCCAAGTTATTAGATTAATTAAGAGAACCTAAGTGGTCAAATAAATGGATCTTGAGCATTCTAGCATCAATTAATAATTTGATAATAGTTTAGGCAGTTTTACATTTAATTACTGCTAAACCAGTATTTTGTTCAAAACTGACAGAACAGGGGAAGAGGAAGGTGTAAACATGACCTCTTGTTGTAGGGGCCTTTCTCTTTGGGTATGATATTAACTCGATTAAAGCCTTTTGACCTGATAATTAAATAGACAGATTATCTTAGTATACAAATTACAATCTGAAAGTAAGGTTTATTAGAAAGGCCCATTAACTCTATCAGGACCCAACTGATATTTTATATATTAAATGTTTCCTTGATGGTATAAAAGGTTTCTTATAAGGGTACTAGGTTAGGAGTAAAGGCAGACCCTCTCTGTCTCTCTCTGTGTCTGTCTGTCTGGTCTTACCCCCTTCCTCCCTCCCCTCCCCAGCCCTGACAGACAATAATCCATGACCTCAGATGCTTTTTTCTTTTCTTAGTTTTTTTTTTGTTCCTAAAGATCATTTCTTAAAACCCCAAATGTCTACTTTTACAATTAAGAATACAGCAACAACACCAAAAGTTTTATTCTGAAGATACAAACAACAGATTAAATAAATACCTTTATTCTAAATTTTGGTTACTTAAGGGACATTCACCCTGTGATCTCAGATGTCATTGAACTTCTTCCAAAATGAAGGATCAACCACCACCACCACCACCACCACCACCACCACAACTTAAGGAAGATACTGTATATAATTCTTTTTTTTTTCCTTCCCAAATCCTGAAACATTAAAACAACAATAACAACTAGTTCCTTCATTTACTCTTTCAGGGAGGGGAGAAAAAAGATAATCTTTTATATTGAAATAAAATTGATGAGTTGTAGAATTTCTGTAAAAATAGTTTAATTTCTATTTAAATTTCAGAAGCATATTAGTTCTTGAAATCCATCATTTCTCCTCATTTTAAATGTGAGAGAAACTAACTTCCTGCTTTGGAAAGTGGTCTAGGTCTACCATATCTTTTTTTTTTTTTTAAGCAATTGGGGTTAAGTAACTTGCTCAAGGTTACACAGCCAGGTGTTTCTGGGTGGGTGCTAAGTGTCTGAGCCCGGGATTCCATCTCCAGGTCATCTCGACACTGGAGCCAGTGCTCTTACTCGCTGTGCTACCTGGCTGCCCCTAAGCAATTGGGGTTAAGTAACTTGCTCAAGGTTACACAGCCAGGTGTTTCAGGGTGGGTGCTAAGGGTCTGAGCCCGGGATTCCATCTCCAGGTCATCTCGACACTGGAGCCAGTGCTTACTCGCTGTGCTACCTGGCTGCCCCTAAGCAATTGGGGTTAAGTAACTTGCTCAAGGTTACACAGCCAGGTGTTTCTGGGTGGGTGCTAAGGGTCTGAGCCCGGATTCAATCCCCAGGTCATCCTGACACTGGAGCCAGTGCTCTTACTTGCTGTGCTACCTGGCCGCCCCTACCATATCTTTTATGAAGAAAATTTAAGAAGTCAATTTTCTTAGAGCAAAATACTTTCTTTTTACCCTCATGGATTTATCAATTGAAAATTTTTAAAGAATTTAAATAACTAAAATCCTAAATGAGTCCATATCTTTATGACACTGGACAAATCACTAAACATAAATCTCTAAATTAGAGATGGTATTTGCATTATTTAACTCAAATGCATTTTGAGAGGAAAGCCCTGTAAATTTTAAAATATCGTATAAATGTAATTTAATATTTGTATCTTACAACTACATTTGAATATACTCCTCCAAAAGGACACATCTAGAGAAGAAAGACAAGAAACAGTACAAGGAACAGATGGAAATCAGTCCAAATGAGCAACTTTCTTGGTCCTTTTTGGAATCTGGGTTTTCTCCATATCTCTGTGGTCTTACTTCTTAGATTCCCAAATTTTTCTTATGGGTAATTATCTAATATGATAACGTACTTTTAGGTTTCCTAATTTGCAAAATATGAATGATCAAAATATGAATGGTGATGGTAGGGAGAGGTGATTATAATTCAAATTATATTTTCCTTGCTGCAAGTAACAAAATTGTAATTTGATGAACTGTCATTTACTAGCTATGTGGCCTTGAGCAAATTGCTTAATTTCTGTATCTCAGTCTCCTCTTCTGTAAAATGGAAACAATAATAATCTACTTCACCAAATGTTGTAAAGATTTCTACAACCATTAAATATAATATGGTGTTATTAATTCCAACACAATGTGCTTGAAATTCAGTGCTTTGGCTTTGGCAACCACTTTAAATTAAACTCCATTCCCAAAGTACCAATGATTTATTGAGGACTTCTAAACAGAAATGGGTTGCCATTGCATCTATTATGTTGATAAAGGCTTGAGAAATAGCCAACAGTCTACCAAAGTCAACTCTAAAAACAATGCAACTAATAATCAGTCAGGCCATTGGACTCAGGGAAGACTTCACGAATAGAGGCATTAGTTCCCTTCCCACCCCAACCCCCTGCACTGGGTGGTGGGGTGGAGGCTGAGTGCTTATGTTCTATTTTAATAAATGCCTCTCCTCGTATGTATAAATTTTTCAAAGGGGTTTCAGTAGGAGTTATCTACTATGTGAATCAATGGGATTGGCCTCCCACAAACACTGAGTAGGTATTTAAACAGCAGTAGATATTACGAACCCAATCCCCTTGATTACAAATGGATTATGCGGGAGGGGAAAAAAAAGACAAAAAGGATTAGAACTGATTTTGAGAAATTAATTTTTAAAATATTTCTGCTTGATTTTCATAATGAGTTAGATTTCATTTTAAATTTTAGTTTTCACATTTTGACTATTGCACTTCTGGTTTGAAATGAATAAGTATGTGTACAGGGTCTGCCTAGACGTACACAAATGTGTCTTCTCAAAATATGGCTTTTTAATTTCATTTAGTTTCATGATGACTTCCTTAGTTTTAAAGTTTATATCATTGAAATATGTGTAAGCCATGTGTTTGTTGTTTTGTTGTTCAGTTTTTCAGTCATGCCTAACTCTCTGTGATTCCATTCAGGGTTTTCTTAGCAAAGATACTGGAGTGGTTTGTCATTTCCTTCTTTAGCTCATTTTACAGATAAGAAACGGAAGCAAACAGGGTTAAGTGATTTGCTCAGGGTCACACATCTAGGAAGTGTCTGAGGCCAAATCTGAACTCAGGTCTTCCTGAATCCAGGCCTAGCATTCTGTCCACTGTGCCACCCACCTGCCCCTAAGCCATGTGTATACATTTAATTAAACTTTATTTTATTTACTTTGAAGAACAGGATTCTTTCTACATAGATCTACAATTTATGTTAACCTTAAAATTATTGTTCTTCTTCTCCTCCTCTACCTCTCCCTCCCCCTTTTTCTTCCTCTTCTCTGTCTCCTTCTCCATCTCCCTCTCTCTCTCCTCTGTCTCTGTCTCTGTCTCTCTCTCTGTGTCTCTCTGTCTCTGTCTCTCTGTCTCTGTCTCTCTCTCTCTCTCTCTCTCTCTCTCTTTCTCCCCCTCTCTCTCTGTCTCTCACAACCTGGGTGAATATCCAAAAGAAATGTGCAGTTCACGGCTATATTAAGGTGGTACCGAGGACATAGCACTGGATTTGGAGTCAGAGGACCTGAGTTCAAATTTAGGTTCTGCTTTTTACTCACTGTATGACTTCAGGCGAGTGGACCTTAACCAGTCTCTGCCTTAGTTCCTTATCTGGCAAAATGAAGAGGATTGTACTAAATGTTTTCTATAGTTCCTTCTGGCAATAAATCTTTGAAATACATACTTGTCAGATATGACTCCATTCTTTTTGTTTGTTTGCTTTGTTTTTTGCTCTTTGTAGGGGGTAAGGCAAGATAATTGGGTTTAAGTGACTTGCCCAAGGTTACAAGGCTAGTTTTGTATGAAATGTCTCAGGCCAGATTTTGAACTCAGGTCCTCCTGACTCCAGGGCTGGTGCTCTATTCACTGCACCACCTAGCCACCCCACTACTCGATTTTTAGTTTGACTTAGATGTCCAGAGCAATTGTTTTGTGTCTTTTCTTTGAACATGAACAACCCCAAGTCTTCACCATAGCAGTTACAGAGAGAGAGCAAGAATAACACAAGAATGGGGTCCTCAAAAATGATGGGGAATCAGAAGAATGAAAGCAGACCCAGCTTTCCTTGCTTGTCTCCAGTTGTCCCCAGTGGGACTATGTACAACAAGGAATTTACCCCTCTCACCTGGGAGGGAGATTCAGGACACTGTGAAACTTAGTTTAAAGAAATCTGAGTCTTTTAGATATGGACAGAAATAGTACAGGCTAATTACGGGCAAAAAGTGGAGGAGGTGCTCATTCCATCCCTTTATAATTTGTATCATCCTCTGCCTTAGTTTTACTGATTATGGGAAGGATTTATCATCTCTGTGCAGGGACAAATAGCTCATCATCAGGCATTTTTGAAAGGTGTCCAATTCCCAAGGGAAGCATGATTAACTGATTTTAAATGCTGTAGTGCTGACACTGCAGGGAACTTCATGGTCTGGGATGAAATGATGCCTACAAGGTTACTTCTCCAATACCGAGGCCTCCTGCTGTTAAATGGCATTGACTTCAGTTATCTGGCACTATTAACATTACCTCCTGTTGGCTGGCTAATTAGACATAAATCTATTAAACAAAAATTCATTTGATCTATTTGCTAATGCTTAAATCTTGCTTGCACATACTTATATCACAATCTTGTTTAGATTTCTAGGAATAAATGTCTTGTTTTTTTTTTATTTATGGACCTGGGGAAATTGGAAAAATGGATAAAAGAAAGTATTAGAATAGTTAAACATTTCAATATTCAAGGAACTTGAACAATTATTAAATGTGAGAAAGTTGCTTTATATCTGGGCCCCGGTTTCCTCATCTTTAAAATAGTGGGGTTGGATTAGTGATTTAGTGGAAAAAGGGATATTTGGAATGACCAGTATTTAAATCACAGGTCTGTTAATTATTATATCTGTGACCTAGGGCAGATGACTCATTGAACCAGAAATGGCAGGGAAAAATGTTCCTTAGAAACAAAATTTATTCAGTTTTCACTATGCTTTTAAAACACTAACATACCTCGATACCCTAAAGCACTATCACCAACTTTCACTTGTTGCAGATTGAAATAATGTAGGCTAAAATTCCTTTTTTTTAAGTGTATGGAGATTCTATATTGTTTAAATTATACGTATATGTCTGAATAGAATATAAACTCCTTGAAGGCAGAAACTTAAAAAAAATTGCTCTTATAGCCTCATGACTTAGAATATCATAAGCACTTAATAAATGCATGTTTATACATGATTCAACTGCCTCAATTGACATTCATTGTTCTCCACATTCTATTTCCTACCTGCTTTTCCAGTCTAATCTCTCACACATCCTCTACATAAACTTTTTGCTCAAAAAAAAAAAAATCCTTGGAATGCACCTTGAATTTTCCAACCTTTGATCATAGTTTTTCATCCTTTTAGAACATCCTTTCCAATTTTACCTTTTCAAAGCTCTCAAGAGCCCACTCAAATATCATGTTCTCCATGAAGCCCTATTTGAAGAAAGAGAAATTCAGAGTTTAAGTGACTTCTTCAATGTTGCACAACCCAGTAAATGCTAGTGCTGCTCTTGGAAAATGGATATTGTGATTTTCATCAAGTGCTTTTTCTCCAACAGCTGACACACATTGCCATGTGCAAGGTGACACTCAAAAGATTCTTGTTCACCATATGCATCAATGTATCCAAAGAATACAGTAAGAGATGTGAGCAGTATGTTCCATTAATATGACTTGTGCATTTTAAAGATATTTCCACTAGGATAGAGTGGTGTTCATTTTATTAGAACCACATTATCTTTCCATTTTACTATCCCAAACCTTGAAACTTCTCTGATATGATACTTGGGTACCTTGCATAGAGTCCTTGGTGAGAAATGTTCTTTGGAACCTATTACTGATTGTCCAGAAGAATGGAACAAATGGAGGGATTCTTTTCCCTTGGAGACTCCAATTAAGACTTTTATTCATAATTAATGCTTTGAAAATTCAAGGAACTAGGAAAGAGGTTCTCTATAACTATATGCTTGTATTGATCATGTATACTCTGAATCAATACATGACAGCCAGAATCCCTACTGCATTATAATATTGCCAGGTGTCTGATGAGTTTTTGCTTATTTCCTGGTATTAACCTGGAGGATGAGAGATTACATGATGTAGAGAGTCAGGATTAGCTGGGTTCTAGTCCTACCTCTGACATATATTGGTTTTGTGTCCCTAGAAAAGTCACTTAAACTCTCAGGGACTCCAAGCAATGCTCTAAAAACATTAATTTGCAGAACAGGTCAGAATCTATGTTGAAAAAGATGTTTCTCATCAGTAGCTTCCTGCAATGGCGAAATCACATGTCCAGTCCAAAAATGAGAATTGAAACTAGCTCCATACTCCAGGGTTTCCCACCACAAAAGAAAAGGGGGAAACATCATCCTATACAGATGGAAGGCTTCTGTAGAGCAGGAAAGAATGTATTAGCACAAGTTCCACAAGCTTATTACCATTTATAAAAGGCTCTATAGAGTACATTTTACAACTCAAATTCCTAATGACAAAATGTAACATGTCTCACTGTATGCTGCCTTGTAAAAATATGCAAGAAAGTATGGATGGCATGATGTCCTGATTCTGTCAGAATAAAACTGGTGGAGGTCTTATTTTTTAAAAATGCCACCCCCCACCTGGGGCTTTGTTGTTCGGCTGAGAGGCCTCATGTGGCAACCCCTAGCAGGCCTTGCACTGGGAAGGTGAGCTGAATTTTCTCATAAGGGTTGTGGAAGCAAAAGAAAGGTGATCAAATCAGGGGGGTGTTGTGACACATTTCCACTTGCAACTGCAGTACTTTCAAGGTTGGCCAGCCAGCCTTGTTGTAGCAGCTGTGCTGACTACCAGTGTTCACTGATTCATGTCAGTGCAAAGAATTGACTATTATTTAGAGGAGAGGATTAATATCAGACTTTGTGCATAAGCAATTTTCTATATGAGACACTTTAAATGAAGCTTAAGGGGATAAAATCAAGGAAAATGATTTGAAATTGAAGAAATAAATTTAAAAAGTAGGCCATGATGATATACAAAATGGTTATCCAATCAAACAATCATTAAATCAAACAAGCACTTATGAAGCATCTATCATGCTCCCAGCACTGTGGTAGGTGTCCGGGAAACAAAGACAAAAGTTACATAGCTCCTGCCCTCAAAAAGTTTACAGTCTACATGGGAGAGACATCAACATACATACATATTAGGGAAGGTGTAATAGTAATGTAATTTGAAGTTACTTTTGTACTGATTGCTAAGCTGAGAGGTACTTAGCACCTAGTTCAGATTAATCCTCTGTTAAAGAAACAAAAGGCATGAACTCCTGTTGCTGATGTAACAGGAAGGGGCTGAACAGGGAGGAGCAATATTGTATATAAGGAAAAACCCCAGAGAGAGAGTCAGATCAACCAGATTCTGGAGGCTGAGGAAGAGAGGCCCAGGATGGAGAGAATGATTATTGTTTTGAAAACCTGGATGAAGTGATTTTGATTCTGGGAACCAGCTGAAACTTCTGCTGAGTCTGAGGGCCAGCTGGAGCTGCTGAGAAACTGCTGAATCCCAGGGCCAGCCAAGCTGCTAAGGATTTCCTAGGGCCACCTGGAGCTGCGGAAGACTGACGAAGCATGACTGTGGTTTCGGTACTTTGTCTATTTGTGGCTTTGTTAAGCCTTGACTTCCTGGGAACAGAGACTGTGAAGGATTTAAGGGGGACTGGATGCTGTGAGCTTCAGTGTGGAACAGGGACTGCATGGAGAGCTGGACAAGGAGCTGGGAGCTGTCTGCCTTTGAACCCAGGTGACAGTTTGGTGAATCAAGGTAGGATCTGGGACCATGGAAGGGGATTCAGGGAATCTGAGAGCCTACCCTGAGTCAAGATGAAAAGACCTCTTCATGAACACTGAGTAGTGACTAACTATGATGTAAGGTTTTGCTTTGGGACTCACTTTGGGAAGAGTTGTGTGATTTGACCAGATGAGACTCTGGGCAGCCTTGAGCCCTCCTCCCCCTGCCACGCCCCCCCACTCACCCCACCCCTGGCTTTGAAAATCCAGATGTTGGTGCTTGCCTCTCTGGTAACTAACTAGGTATGGATGTAATGGTCAGACAGCTGGAAGCCCTGTCTGCTGAACTGTGTAATTTATTTGTGACTGTACTTTATGATTGAATTAAAGACTCTGCCATTGTCTAAATGAATGTATTACAGAGGGGTGGAGTACTTTGACTTTTGTATTTTGTGTCCCTTGAGGAGGCAAGCCTCTTTAAGGATGATTGAATGATTGAGATGATTGAATGATTGAATTACTAAGTGATTGATTGACTAAATGATTGTACTTTGTGAAAACTATGTGGCCATTTCTGTGATAAATTGTGAATGCTGTACCTTGATTTTCTGTGAATGTTATTGAATAAATAGTGTTCCTTGTATACTGTAATCAGAGACTTGAAAAGCTGTTCACCAGCAGCATTCTTCTGGAAAGCTGTTCTTGCTTGGCTTTACAGAAGGGGAGAATCCACTCATAGCTGGAGGGATCTCAGAAAGTGTGATGCATAGAATTCAGAAGGAACATAAAGAAGGTCCATTATATATTAAATATGTGGATATGCTTGGTCTAATTTGAGTTCCAAAGTTTGTGGTAGCATTTTTTCTACTCTCCTCTAAGCGGCTCTTTAACACTCTATCTTGTAAAGTGCTGACTTTCATTGGTAGAAGGAATTTCCTTACCCATAAGTTCCTTATACCAATGAAATCACAGGACCATTCCCTGTCCCTTGCCCTATTTGCCCAACAGTAGGTACAAAATAAAAAATTAAAAATACTGAAAGAAATTTAAGAAAATTAAGCACATGGTTAAAAACTGATGTGAAAACATGGATAAAACTTAGAAATATAGACCAAATAAGATTTATTCCTATCATCAGATAGAGGTTCTAAGGTGTAAATATCTGCTATTTAATTAGCCATCATTTAATGCTGTGTTGAATATGAAGTACTCCTGCTGTCCAGAACATCTTGCCAGCTGATAGAGGGGAAAACTAACAATTCCCATAAGCAGGTGGCTAATAAAAGATAGGTTGATGATATCTATAATGCCAGTTTGGGGAGTGTCAAATTCTCTGGCCTTCTCTATTCTTCTTTCTCTAATCACCATGAACTCTGTTACTGCAGTTTTCATTACTGATAATTGGCTAAATCTCAGATGATGATTAGAAATTTGGTATAGCAGTTTGAGTAATGAAAATGACCAAATCTTGCAAATCAACATGAAAAATAAAGTATGGATATTCAAAAAAGGCTTTTCACGCTGCTCTGTAAAGACTTACAAGATACGATGCAAAATAAAGCAAGTATGTAGGCCACTAGGTGGTGCTGAGGAAAAAACATCAGGACTGGAGTCAGGAAGACTTGAGTTCAAATTCAATCTCCAAAATTTACTAGTTTGTGATAAATGGGCACCTAACCCAGCTTGCCTCAGTTTCCTCATCTGTAAAATGAGCTGGAGAAGGAAATGGCAAACTATTCCATTATATTTGCCAAGAAAATCTCAAATGGGGTCACAAAGTCTGACACAACTGAAATGACACAACAACAAAAAAAGAGCAAGTATACAGAACCATAAAAACAAGTGACTAAAATAATGTAAATGGAAAGAGCATCAACAAGAAAACTATCAAACTTGAAGTATAAAGTGATGATCATGCCCAAGTTTGGTCCTAATGAGGAGAGAGAAGGAAGCACATCCCTCACCCTCTTTGCAGAGGTGGGACCATATGGGTATGGAACGTTAAATATAATATCAGACTTTTAAATACGTCATTTGTTTTTGCTGAACTCTTTTTTTTTCTTTTTTGGTTAACTGGGAAGGAGAGAGGGAGGAATATTTTCGGAAATGTCAGTGATGTAATAGGTAGGTGATGTGAGTGATGTAATTGGGAAATGTAGGGAATGGAAATGCAAGTGATGTAATAACAGGATGTCAAGAAAACATTTTAAAAATATGAATATTCATTTTTTCCTTCAGCTTTGGGGAAAAAGTATACAATCTTCAATAAATATATAACCATATTATCATATTTGCTTCAAGGCCTTATTTTTTTTACCCTGTTTATGCATCATCTCCATGTTCTTTGTGGAAAGAAACCATACTGCCTATTTGCAAAATATGTCTACATGTTTGTTCACATTTTAGCTGTAAGAATGAAAAGAAAAGAAAATTTGCCTATTAGTCAAAAGATGTGAGCTGTTATACAAGCTCTTCTTATGTGATACTCCCTTGTTAACTAACCATTCCTTCCTCCTCTCTCCCTATTCAAATCTTACTAATTCCTCAAGGCCCAATTCATGACAACTTCTATAGTATCTCCCCCAAATTCTCCTATTCAGTATTCATTTCTCCTTTCCAAACAACTAAGGCTCTCGGGGGTTTTACCACATATTCTGGTACTTAACCAAATACAGACTTTTACCATTACTTAGTTGTTTGGGGCCTTAAAAGTTTTGTTTCTCCAACTAGACTACAAAAATACCTAGCAAAATTTTGGGAGAGCAACAAAAAGATTGTAGTACTAGGGATAAACACTCTTTTAAACTTACCTTTTTGAACAACCTTCCCCAATCCAAGTATTATGCTGGTCTAAAAAAAATCCTGGCTTCTATTTTGCAGATTCCTATTTGAATTAGGACCTATGACATTTCTCCCCCTCACTTTATATGTACCAAAAATGAGAGACCTGAAAGACCCAACCAAATTAGGTCAAAGAATACTTACAGCTGGCAGGGAAATGGATTACTATGTGATCAATTGGAATTGTGTCAGTGATGACCCTATATTAACACATGTTGAATTTTGTATATACAAAGGAGCTCTAATTTACTCAGAATGAACAAACAAGAGCAGAATACATATTATTTGCTGTTTTTTAACTGCATTGGTCTACTGACGTTACATCTGCAAGCCAGGTTATTATATGTTGGATCCTATATTTGGATGTAAACTTTTTGAGGGTAGGGCCATTTCTGTCTCCTTTTGCAATTTTAGCACTTATTACAGCATCTTGCAGGGAGTAAGCCATTAAGAAATGTTTATTGATTATATGAAAATTAATTCAATTAAAAAATTTCCCTAATATAATATAAACCTAAAACTAAGTCATATGAGATAGTGCAATCCTACATAATATTTTCTTAGGAATTTATTAAAATCATTGGATTTAGAGTCTAAGGACAAGTTTGATTGTTGAAACTGACACCTTTCAGCTGTGGCGTTACAATGGAAAAGTCATTTAAGTTAAATGGGCCTTAGTTTCTTCATCTATAAAGAAGATCTCTATTGTATTTTCTCATTTTAATTCCTGTGATGCTGATATTATGTAACTCCTATAAATTATCTAGATATTCTAGAAAAACATAATTTATATTTTAAATTTATATTTCTTTCTCTAAGAGTCTTCCTCAGAAAGTAAGACAGATTAATTTATAAGAATGCAAGTCATTCCCCAATTGATAACTGGTTGTTAAAGGATATGAAAAGGTAGTTTTCTGATGAAGAAACTAAAGCTATCTATAATATACAAAAATGCTCTAAATTACTATTGATTAGAGAAATGCAAATTAAAACAACTCTGAGGTACTACTTGACACCTATCAGATTGGCTAATATGACAAAAAAGGAAAATTATAAATTTTAGAGAAGATATGGGGGAACTGAGAAACTAATGCATTGTTGGTGGAGTTTTTAGCTGATCAACCATTCTGGATATCAGTTTAGAGCTATGCCCAAAGGGCTATAAAACTGTGTATACCTTTTGATCTAGCAATAGCACTACTAGATCTGTATCTCAAAAAGGTCATAAAAATGGGAAAAGGATGTATATGTACAAAAATATCTATTGCAATTCTTTTTGTGATAGCAAGGAATTGGAAATTTAGAGGATGACCATCAGTTGGGGATGGCTGAACAAACTGCGGTATATGTATTGTGTTACAAGAAATGATGAGCAAGTAGATTTCAGAAAAACCTGGAAAGACTCACATGAACTAATGGAGAGTGAAATCAGCAGAACTAGAACACTGTACACAGTAACAGCAACGTTTTGTGATGACCACCTTCTCTTCTCAATATTATAAGATTCTAAGACAATACCAAAAGCCTCATAATGGAAAATGCTATCCACATCCTAAGAAAGAACCACGTAATCTGAATGCAGATCAAAGCATACCATATTCTCTCTCTCTCTCTCTGTCTCTTCTCTGTCTCTGTCTCTCTGTCTCTGTCTCTGCTTCTCTCTCTCTCTCTCTCTCTCTCTCTCTCTCTCTCTCTCTGTTTCTGTCTGTCTGCCTCTCTCTGTCTGTCTCTTTCTCTCTGTCATGGTTTTTCCCTTTTGTTCTGATTTTTTTTCACAATATGACTAATGAAATTTGCTAATATGATTGTGCAAGTATAGCCTATACAGATTGCATGCTGTCTTGGGAAGTGAAGGAGAAGACTTTGGAACTCAAAATCTTACAAAAGTGAATGTTGAAAACTAAAAAATAAATAAATAATTTTGAATTAAAAAAAAGAAAGAAAGAAAATAAGACAGAAATCCTGTTATTTGTTTAGACAGGTACCCTTTCACTGAATGTCTTTTTTTTTAATGTCTCAACTTTAACGACAGTGTGCTGTCTAAAGAAGAACATTTACTTTCTAATGGACTATCAAAAGCTGTACAAAATGTCCATGAAGAGGCAGAAAAGAAGTAGAATTTCCTCTGCCAACTCATAGTCTCAAATTTTGAAATAGCCTCTCAGACCTTCTGTGATAATTGCCTCATTGCAAACTTCAGATTGGCTTAATGAGATACCATAAAAAACAATAACAACAACAAAAATGAAACAAACCAAAAACCCCTAGCATCTTGCAAGGAATCACAGATTTAAATGTTTCCTAGAATACTGGGTACTGTTTACTTTTCATTTGAAAAGTTGGCTGAACTTGGGCAGCCTTTCTAAAATCTGTATTTTATGAGAAACAATGCAGATGAAATAGAGGCCGGGTCTTTGTTTCTCACGTTAAACATTGTTCAGTCCTTTTAATTGTGAATGACAACACTTTAAATCGGTAGGTTCCTAAGAAATGTGTACTTCACTAAATGTGGGAAGGGAGGGAAAAAAGTAAGAGGTTAAGCTCCTAACGAGCAAAAAATAACTACCCTTCAAATATTCAAAATTGTTGTTACACAAAGACTAAATGCTCCAGATAACTAGAGACAACCTTTATGTATTGTACACAATTAGATTTTAAAACACAATTAGATTTTGATTGAAACCATTCTAAAATTTGATACACTCATATTATAATACTGTTTTGGATTCATAGTAAGAAAGAACAAGATGCAAATTCCACTCAGGCACTTGCTAGCTGCGTGACCCTGGGTAAGTCATTGAAAGTCACCGAGGTCTGAAATAACTCATTGTACTTTAAGATCCATTCCTGCTCTAATCTGTGTTCTTATGATCCCTGCCATAGTAGAAAGAATAAACTGAGCTTGTTTCTTTTCCTTTTTGATGGCTTATGGTCATCATGATTAATATCTATTATGGTATTGTTCTGTAGGTTGATCTACTAATACTATGGGGTCTAAACCTTACTAAACATTGATTTCTTTTTTTTTTTTTAAAGCAATCGGGGTTAAGTAACTTGCTCAAGGTTACACGGCCAGTTATTTCTGGGTGTGGTACTGAGTATCTGAGCCCAGATTTGAGCCAGGTCATCCCAACACTGGAGCCGGTGCTCTTACTCGCTGAGCCGCCTGGCCACCCCTAAGCAATTGGGGTTAAGTAACTTGCTCAAGGTTACACGGCCAGGTGTTTCTGGGTGAGTGCTAAGTGTCTGAGCCCAGGATTTGATCTTCAGGTCATCCTGACACTGGAGCCAGTGCTCTTACTCGCTGTGCTACCTGGCCGCCCCATAAACATTGATTTCAAGACAAGATCATTAGCTTTCCTGCTTGAAAATGTCCTTGAGATCCTCTTGCTGTTTTTTTTTTTTATTACTTCCTCCTTTATCTCTTTTTCTTTTCTTTTTTTATTTTTTGAGGGGGAAAGGCAGGGCAATTGGGGTTAAGTGACTTGCCCAAGGTCACACAGCTAGTTTTGTATTAAGTGTCTGAGGCTGGATATGAATTCAGGTCCTCCTGACTCCAGGGCCGGTGCTCTATTCACTGCGCCACATAGCCACCCCACACTTCCTTATTTTTCATTAAAGCAGAATGCTTACTTTCTATAAAATTACAAAATTTTCTACAAAAAAAGTTGAGACTATGCCCAAGCATTTTTTTTATTTGCTATAATTGTTTTTTTTTTGTCATTGGCATTTTTAATGGTCAGCAATATACATATATATATATATATATATATATGTTTAATTGCCTAGTATTTATGCATCACTGACGTAACTTGCATTTGTACAATACTTAATGGTTTACTAAGTGCTTTCTTGGAAACAGTCATGTGAGATAGTACTTTTATTAATATTATACTAAAGAGGCCAGAGAAATTTTATATGACATGAACAGAGTAAGTGAATTGTAGAAACATTATTTTACTTTAAAGAATTTTATTTTATTAATAGTATTTTATTTTTCTATTTACATAAAAAAACAATTTTGACATTTATTTTTATAAGATTTTTGAGTTCCAAATTTTTATCCCTCCCTCCTTTCTGTTCCTCCTCCCTAAAACAGTAAGCAATTCAATATAGTTATATATGCACAATAATGTAAACCATATTTCAATATCAGTCATGTTGTGAAAGAAGAAACAGAATAAAAAGGAAAAAAAAAACCTACAAAAAATAAAGTGTAAATAGTATCCTTTGATTTGCATTCAGACTCCAGCAGTTCTTTCTCTGAATGTGGATATCTTTTTCCATCATTATTCTTTTGGAATTTTCTTAGATCATTGTAATGCTGAGAAGAGCTATGTCAATTAGAGTTGATCATGGCACAATGTTGCTGTTACTGCATACAATGTTCTACTGGTTCTGCTCAATTCACCCAGCATCAGTTCATTTAAGTCTTTCTAGGTTTTAGAACCAATTCTTGAAAGAGATCTTCTGACTCCAAGTCCAGGGTTTATTCATTTGCATCACATAGGCTCTTTGTGAGTTTCAGCTGTCTCCCATTCATTAGGTTCCCAAAAGAGTTAGCTGGGAAGGCCATCATTTTAAGAGCTTTCCTAGCACATTTTTGGGAGGCATTGATTCAGGGTACCAAAATAGAAAATCATCAGAAGCCAGTTATTCAAATATTGTATAAAGCCACAATTTCCTTGGATATAATTGCAACACTATAAATTTGCTTTTTCATTTAATCTTTTCTGTGATTTATATTCTGAATACCCAGGAATTGAATAAATTCTCCCACCCATAAGAAGTTAAAAAAATATTCCCAATATTAATTTTGTTTCATCAGAATGATTTACCATAATTTTAGAATGACCTTTATTATAATTAGGTCTGTTCTGAAATAGTTTTTTTTTGTAAAGTGTTTGATTTTTTTCCCAATTACTTGTAAAGACAGTTTTCAACATTGATTTTTATAAGACTTTGATTTTTAAACCTTTTTTCTCCCTCCCTTCCTTCTATCCTTCCTCACCAAAACAGCAAGCAATCTGATATAGCTTGTAAGAGTACAATCATGTAAACATTTCCACATCGGTCGTGTGGTGAGACCAAAAGGGAAAAGACACACACACACACACACACACACACACGAATATAGTATGCTTCTATCTCCATTCAGACTCCATAATTCTTTCTTTGAATGTGTATGGCATTTTCTTTCATGAATCTTTTGGTACTGTCTTGGATCATTGTATTGCTGAAAAGAGCTAAGTCAATAATAACTGATTATTGCACAATGTTGCTGTTACTGTGTACAATGTTCTCCTGGTTCTTCTCATTTCACTCAATATGAATCTTTTTTTCTGAAATCCACCTGCTCAGCATTTCTTATAGCTCAATATTATTCCATTACATTCATATACCACAGCTTGCTCAGACATTTCCCAATTGATTGGCATCCCCTCAATTTCCAATTCTTTGCCACCACAAACGAGCTGCTATAAATATTTTTGTACATGTGGGTCCTTTTTTCCTTTTTAATGTTCTGTTTAGGATACAAAATTAGTTGTACTATTGTTGGATCAAAAAGTGTGCAAATTTTGATTGCTCTTGGGGCATAGTTCCCAAATGCTCTCCAGAATGGTTGAATCAGTTCACAATTCCACCAACAATTTCCCCAAATTTCCCACATCTTTTCCAACATTTTTCATTTTCCTTTTCTGTTATACTAGCCAAACTGATAGGCATGAGGTAGTATCACAGAATTTTTTAAATTTACGTTCTTTAATCAATTGTGATTTAGAGCATTTTTTAAATGAGTACAGATAGTTTTAATTTCTTCATCAGAAAGTTGCCTATTCATATCCTTTGACCATTTATCAATTGGGGAATGACTTTGTTCTTATACATTTAATTCAGTTCTCTTTATATTTTAGAAATGAGACCTTCATCAGAAACACTGATTATGAAAATTTTTGCCTAGATTTCTACTTTCCTTATGATCTTCATTGCATTGATTCGGTTTGTACAAAATCTTTTAAAATTTATTATAATCAAAATTATCCATTTTGCATTTCATAATGTTCTCTATCTCTTGTTTGCTTACAAATTTTCCCTTCTCCATAGATCTGACAGGTGGGCTATTGCTTGCTTTCCTAATTTGCATATGGTATCCACCTTTATGTTAAAATCATGTACTCATTTTCATGTTATCTTGGTATATGGTGTGAAATGTTGGTTTATGCCTAGTTTCTGCCATACTATTTTATAGTTTTCCTGAAAGTTTTGTAGTGAGTTCTTATGCCCAAAGCTAGAGTTTTTGAGTTTATCAAACAGTAGATTGCTATACTGTATTTTCCTCTGATCCACAACTCTATTCTAAAACAGTTTTTCACCAGATACAAAATATGTCAGACCAATATGAAAAATTCCCATTCACACATTAGCTTATGCTCTGTCAGTAAAGTCAGATAACTGAGTTTCAGAATAACATTTTAAAATGGAACAGAACAATTGGAATAATTTTACTTAAAATCTAAGGATATTTTAATTAAATTCAAGGCATTTTTATTAAAAATATACTAGGTTCAAGGCAAGAGGTAGGAAGGAACTGCAGATAGAAATCTGGTCTATGGGCAAGATGTTGGCATATGTTGCCTTTATCACCTTGTGAAATGTCATTTAACTTCTCAGCACCCCAGATAGCTATCTAACATAATTAAGTTTCAGTCAGGTTGCTGATCTGAATTTGTAGAGGAAATTTTCACAATAAGACACACTAAACCATTGGGCCATTATTACTGTTTCCCAAAATCTTATATAGGACAAGGCAGGATGGATACAGGTGGAATTTTACAGGAGGCAAAGTTGAATATAAAGATTTACACATCAGCAGAAGTTTGGTTCTTGACTATAAGCGGTCTGCTTTCTGCTGGAAACTACCAGCACAGCCAAGGAAAACATGCCTTGCCAATACCCAGCATTGACACCAGAGCAAAAGAAAAAACTGTCTGAAATAGTTCCCTGAATTGTTGCTCCGGGCAAGGGAATCTTGGCAGTAGATGAGTCCACTGGTAGCATTGCAAAGTGGCTTCAGTCCATTGGAACTGAGAACACAGGAAAATTGCCACCTCTATAGGCAGTTGCTTCTGACAGCAGATGATCGTGTGAACTCCTGTATTGCAGGTGTTATCTGTTCCATGAGACACTCTACTAGAAAGTCGATGATGGTCATCCCTTCCCCAAAGTCATAAAGGCAAAGGGTGGCATTGTGGGCATCAAGGTGGACAAAGGTGTAGTGCCCCAGCAGGAACTAATGGCGAGACTACCGCCCATGGTCTGGATGGACTGAGTGAGCGCTGTGCCCAGTATAAGAAGGATGGAGCTGACTTGGCCAATTGGCGTTGTGTGCTGAAGATTGGGGACAATACACCTTCCCCACTTGCCATCATGGAGAATGTCAATGTGCTGGCCTGATATGCCAGCATTTATCAGCATAATGGCATTGTCTCCATCGTGGAGCCAGAGCTCCTCCCTGATGGAGAATATGATCTGATGTGTCAGTATGTCACTGAGAAGGTCCTGGCTGCTGTCCACAAAGCTCTGAGTGACCACCATGTCTATCTGGAAGGGACCTTGCTGAAGCCTAGCATGGTCACCCTTGGCCACGCCTGTACCCAGAAGTATTCACATGAGAAGATCGCAATGGCAACTGTAACTGCCCTTCCCTGGATTGTACCTCCTGTAGTCACTGGTATCACCTTTCTATCAGGGGGTCAGAGTGAAGAGGATGCCTCCATCAACCTCAATGCCATCAACACCTGCCCCTTGCACAAGCCATGGGTCCTGACCTTTTCTTATGGCCGAGCCCTGCAGGCATCTGCCCTCAAGACCTGGGGTGGAAAGAAGGAAAATGTCAAGGCTGCCCAAGCAGCCAAGCTAACAGCCAAGTTCTCAAGGCAAGTATACTCCAAGTGGAAAGTCAGGAACTACAGCCAGTGATTCTCTCTTTGTCTCTAACCATGCCTACTAACTAAGTCAAGGCTTTCCACCTGAATATGCCCTAACACTCCAGGCCATCCATCCCTCACAGTGCAGGAAGAGGCTGAGATCCCAGAGCTTTTGTGCTAACGTCTTCCATGACTCCCAACTTGTGTGGTATTGTTGCTCTCTGATGAATCTAGTGACCCCTGCTCAGCCCACTTTTTCCAATAAACAGCTATTTAAAAAGGAAAAAAAAAGATTTACACATTAAATAACTAATAACAGAAGGGGAGGACTGACATCAGGTAAAATGACAATTAGGTCAGTAAATATGAGGGGATTTATTCTGGAATTTTCAAATTCATAAGGAAATTCTTATTATGAATAAGTAGTGCTAATAAAGTGGAATAAGAAATTATTTTTATCATTAATGAGTTAATCACCTTAGTTAAACTTTTGTAAGTCTCAGCTAAACTGTAAAAAGCTTCACCTGGTTACTTAATATGCTTTAAAAATTAAAGGGCAATATTGGAGCCAATACTTTAAAATATAAAATTATCTTATGGCAATATAATGTGATTTCTAAAATACATATAGTTCTATTTTATTGCTTTTATATCAATTGCCATATAGTTCAGAAAACTCTAGTATGACAATTTACAATTGTACTATAGTATAGTAAAATATCTTATATTCCTCCATATTAATCTTACTTGTGGATATTTTAATATGAATCTCTTTCAGTGTGCTTGACTGAAATATGGCTACGTGAATTGACATGAATTATACCCATAATGTTTCTTCTTTCTGTCTTCCCTAGATTTGTTTGTAACTGATCTTTTCTTTCAAGCCCCTTTTACTCCTCTTCTACTGCCTATAACTGCCCCTACCCACTCTATTCAACATTGCCTACTATGTTCTCTTCTTCCTTCTTTCTTATACTTTCTTTTCCTTTAGCTTCCTTGGGATTCTTTGTACTGAATAAAGTATGGCATGAATTTTATTGATACTACTAACCAATGAGGACATTTCTTCTCCTGTCCCCAGAGAGAATGGACCAGCTGTTGTAAGGTAATCCAAATCACATGCCACCTGATTTGGAGCCCACCATTAAGCCTCCTTATATTTGTCTTTGTCTCTATCCTAAATCCTGTAACCCCTTGTATCAGCTTAAAGGCATAGTCCTGGGTAAAGTGAATCACCCAAGGCATAATCCCCTGCTCCCTTATCTTTACCAGAGTTAGTACTTCCCTAAATCAGTAAGCCTTAAAGCAGCATTTCATATAAGGGTTATGATGCAAGTCTGTATAGAGATCATGGGGCAAGTCTATTTATCCCATGCAAAAGACTACCTTGTTCTGGGATGCTTACCCAGCAAGCTCCTCCACTCAGAACGCTGACCAAGAAGGGTTCCCCACACCCTTCACCCAGAACATGACCCTGACCTGTTCCATTACCCTAGCCTGTTCAGGGAATTCCACTGCCCCTGTGCCCTCCACCCTGTACCCTCCACCCTGTTCTAGGAGGGATTCCTATCACATAGGAGGTCACGCCCTTGTACACTTGCACTAAGATTCCCAAATTAGCCCTGAGCTATAGATCCAAACAATGGCTGTTCTTGGCTTCTGTATGTCATTGCTTATACTAGCTCCCCTCCCCAATTGTGGTTTTTGTCTTTTTAAGCATAACTCCAGGCAGACGTGCGCTTGATCAATAAATCCACATCTAAATTTATCTAAAACCCAGATCTCAGTCTCACTCTTATTCTCTTCACAACACAACCACATGATAAATTTTTTGAATCAAAAGTATAAAAAAAGAAATTCTTCACCTAATCTTGAATCTTTTCAAGGATACTTTTGTATTGAGGCTTCTTTGTTTACCTGAATATTTATATCTGTTCTAGACCATCCAGAGTCCCAAAATGGTTGCTAAACAACTGAAATGGCACTGTATGCCAGAATCAGGCAGGGATGGATTTCAGAAACAGAGAGAGTAAAATGAAAAACAGAGACAAGATACACAAAATATATCACATCTGTCTAAAACTTGGATAATTGAGGCAAACATGTTGTGATTTTTTTTTTTCAGTTAGGTGAGTTGCCTCAGTCCTTGAGTTCATTTCATATGTGTAAACATAGCCTTGGGGATTTGGATTTAAGAGGGGAACTTTAATCTTATCCAACCTAATCCAATAAACATTGATTAAGGGAGGGTCTATTTTCTGTTTGGCAAAGTGCTGAGGTCTGAAAAAGAAAAAAAAAATAAAAGTTCCTGCCCTCTAATAGAATGAGGTCTTATATCTATATGCTTCTCAACTCTAATTATTTTGCAAACATTTTAAAGATTGCTACTGAATTTTAATGTCACATTTCAACTGAAGAAAGTATTTGTTTCCAAGATTTTCTTTCATGTTACTTGAGAGACCCATAAAATATTCTACCTGTAGTCCTACAGTCATTCTATCTCACATGATCCTTCTAAGGGGTCAGAGGATAGAGTGGCTTAGAGGTTCTTTACTATGGCTACCACAAAAAAATCAATATGTAACTCATCAAATATTTTACTCTCATTTTCCATGGATTTTGAGAGATATGATAAGTAACCTTACACTAAGAATTATTCAAAGCTAGGAATGACAGAGTGGTCCACCTGTATGACTGTTTCCTGATAAGAGGTTAACATATCACAACCATATTTTTAAGACACTAAGAACAGAAATAAAATAGGCTAGGGTGGAAGTCCTTATATGCTTTTTTCATTCATTTACATATTCATGGCATTTTTCTTTAGACTTCGGGCTCTGACAAAGTACTAAAAAAGGGAAAAAAAGAGACATAAATGGTTTTCTATGTCTTTTGACTTCCAGAACTTTACTGAATTTTCTAACTTCCTTTATACTTCTTTTTTTTCCCCTGCCTGAAACTTAATATGACATGCCAGCTGTCCTTATACTGTAAATTTGTTGCATCATTTAAGCTTTTCCTCTTTGTGTCCCATACTCCCAAATGACCTCTCCCTGACATCCCACCTCTTCAAAATTCCCATTTCATCAGCAGCTGGATATTAGTGGATATTACCAACTAATTCACACTGTGTTAATAGCAAATTGTTAATTGTATCATTCTCTTAAATTGGTATTTGTACCCTAAAAGAGAACTTTTAATGAAAAGATCCTGTAAATTCACAGGAATAAATCTTGAATTGTGGAATCTCAAGCAGTGTAAGAAGGAAGTACAAGAAATTTGGGAAAGTTTTTAAGCACTGGTCAAATCTCCAACTAGAGATGACAAATTCTATTTATTCATAAGTCTGAGATCAAACAAAAGTCACAGAATCTACATGTCATTCAGATGAACCTCTTCATCTTGAAGATAAGGAAACCTAGACCCAAAGAAAAAAATTGAATTGTCCAAGGTTGTATAGAGTCACAATTCAAACCCAGTACTCTAATTCTTTCTACTCTACCATGATATCATCTGATGAGCTGTAGCGGCAAGCACCCCAAGCATCCTCAGGGTTGCTGCCAACACAGGTTCTTGAATCTGCTTTGATAAAGAAAAGCAACTCAAAATGGGTTAACAAGCTTACTTTAATCAGTTGGATATGTATTGTTTACCTAGTTCAGGGGAAAAAGGTCAGCACCCCGAACTTCAGAATATACAGGCAGAATTATCAAGACAGAAACAGATCAAGTAGACAGATTTCAAACTGTCCAACCATTACATCCATACCAAACAACATCTGGGTTTCAAAGACGGGGGGCTCTTGACAACGGCTAGCCCAGAGTTTCATCAAATCACAGAACACTTCTCAAAGTGAACCCCAAAACAAAGCTACACATCAGGGCTTATATAGCCTTCTCCTGGCTCAGAGAATGTAACAACCTGATTGACTCACTGGCCAATCAAGAAGTATCTACTGAAAAACAAGCCTCCCACCCCAGGCTCCAGGTGCACTTTAGCCTAGGGGCAGGGAAGATCATAAAAATTTACATTGCCATTACATGAGCCTATGGGCATATTATATTGAGAACTCTCTCCCATTTGTCTCTTGCACCAACTAGGATTCTATGGATTTATTTTGCCTAATTGGAACACTAGGAAAATTCAAGTGAAAATGCACCTAAATTTGTAAGAACATAAAAGTAATTTCTAATACCAATTATTACACTTAGGTTGAAAAAAGCAACTTCTAGCATTTTTACTAGAAGACAGTTTCAAAAGTCTGTCAGATGCAGTGGATTCTGAAAGATGTCATATACTTCTTTCTGAAGGATGGTACTATAGAAAGAATTGGGAATGAGTAAATTTGGCTAAATCATAGTTGCTTTAGTTGACTATGATGTGATTACCACTCCGTATTTGTTGGAATTTCAGTGTAGTGAAGTAGATACACATGAAATTTTATATATGGTCCGAATGTCTATACTAAAAAAGTGGTACTTATCTCATAAAATTTACAAAGGGGCAACTAAGGTTTTTTTGTATGTTTTTTTTTTAAAAGCAAATTCAGTTAAAATTCAGAAAGCACACACATATACAACAACACATACACACATGTGTATAAGTATATACATATAATATGTACATAATATATACATACACATATTCACATACACACAGGCACACATTTATATATGTATACCTACATAAAGCACACAAAGAATATATGTAAAAATAAAAACACAAATACATTCAGAGCTGTTCAATACAAGTTAGTTGGGGAGGAAACTATTTGAAACATGGAATTAGGAAAGATCTCATGTAGAAGGTAGAGCTTGACCTTTATATTAAAGAATTGGATTATAAAAAAGAAATGAAAAATGGAAAAAAAAGAATGGGATTATGTGAGGCAGTGGTGGGGAAGAAATATATCCAAGGCATTAGAGACAGCCAAGGCAAAGGAATGATCTTGGACTACCATGTTTAAAGAAAAGAGAACCATATTGGCCACATCACAGAGTGCAGGCCAGGGAATGATACAGAATAAATCTACAGATATAGGTGGTAGAAGTGTTTTTAAAGATAAATAGAGGAGCTTATCATTTATCCTATGGGGAAAAATTTTCAAGTAAAAGAGTAAAACCTTGAAGTCAGGACTTATTTTCACTTTTTTCCTGTTTATCCTTTGCACTAATCATAGTACATAGTACATATAATACATGATTGTTCAGTTGAATGGAATTGCAGTTTTGTTAAGGGGATAAAGTTTTCATGAAACCATTTGGAAAAAAAAAACCTGTATTAAATATTATGCATAAATCTATGTCTCACTCCCCACTCTGAAGGTCTCTGAATGCAGATATTGTATCTTTTGATACCTAGCACCTAAAAAATATACTTTGATTTTGGTTAAGCACTTAATAAATATTTGTTGAATTAAAAAGCAATTTAGATATAATGGAAGAAATGCTGAACTTGGATTTCAGTGGCTATAGTGGAATGAGGCATCCCACAATGCAGAAGTAAATCCCAATTATCTAGGGAGCTGGAAAGTCTTAAAATTCCTCCCTGCTTACAAATATAACAAAGTATTCTTGGATGAATATGTAAATTAAATACAAATAAAATTAGCCAAAGCACCTTGGTCTAACCCTAAATGAATCTATATGTATATATGTGTGTATACACATGTGTAAATATATGATCGAGAAAATAATGACGTACTTTCTAAAACACAGAGAAGCAATGAGCTAATGATCTACTTTTGCTTCTTTTTAAACTTCTCTCCTAAAAGTGAATTCTTTATTTAAATACATAGTTCTTAGGGGATTGAGCCCATGAGAAAATGAAAGTATATTCATGTATCATTCTGATCATCTGATGGGAGAAAAATAAGCTTACTATTAGGGAATTCCTTAAAGGATAACTGAGATGTGACTTGTTCATGGTGTAATTGCTTGACCACTGATTCAGCAGAGGAGTCAATAGGATAGCTTTATCAATGAAGAGAATGGGAGGTTCACCAAGCCACAATAAAAGAGAGCACATATCCAAACTCATTACTTTTCTTAGTTCTCTAGGTATACAGGTTCTGTCTCAAGTAATTTTATTTACCTTTTAGCTATCCACTTAACTGTTCATCTGAATTCCACTTTTCAACAAGCCTCTGCAGTCTCATCCAAATAATTTGCTTGATTTTTCACTTTATGTTTAGACTGTTTTAATTTGCAATTTGTGGTATGTTGATTAAATTCAGGTGAATTGCATCTATTGAATTCTGAGGGTGCAAATATTAACAATTTAAGACTCAGTCATTAAAAAAGCAAATGTTATATGGATAACTAACATTTCATAATTTGCACTTGATCAGAATTTTCTGCCAAGTTATTATATATCATCATGACTATAGGTAGGATTTGATACAGTATAGTGAATGAAAAATAAATGCTAAACAATCATAAATGCCTGATTTGTCATTGTGGAAGGGTGTGACTGATAAAAGTAAAAAAAAAATTCCCTATAATTTCAAACTCTTTAATATAAAAAATTTATCTGTATTAAATTTTATCATGGTTAAGAAAAACCATTCCAAATTTTATGGCTCAGTGCTTGGTGCATAGTATCTACTTAGTATATTATAGAATTCAATTCTTGACCTATATTAGAATGCTGGAATATATTGAGACCCTCTGGGGTATTTCCTCCTTCCCCAAACTGGACCAGACTGCTGTGTTCTTCTAGTTTGCGATTCTCTTGTCACCTCACTTTATATTAGCTGTCACTTCCCAAAACCAGTCAATTAACACCTTAGAAATCATTCTACCTTCTCCCTCCTGAAAAGTTATCTGCATAAGAGATAGGGAAAAAAGAACAACATATGAAAAAGCTCAGAATAAAAGAGTTCACTAAACATTATCACAAACTAAATTATTTTTTCATGTTACAATAGATCTATGTATGCTGTTTCTATTTGACTGTTTATAATTACCTTCAGGAAGTGTCAAAAGTTGCCAGGAGAGAGCAGACAACAATCTTGATCAAATAAGTAACATCATATTTATTTAAGTTAATAATCTCTAACTTATAGGTCTAAGGGCATTTCCTCTCCTCTCCAAGGTCATAAAGATCTTCCATGACAGAGACTGTTTTTTGTTTTGTTGTTGCTGCTGCCCACTTTGGGCAACTGCTTGATTGAGTTTTAAAGGATCTGTAGAATGATTATTCTTAAAAGATACATAATGAATTTACCACTAATACTCTGTAAAACTATATTAACTCTTTCAAGTTAGCTTAGAATTAATTAGGAATTTTTTTTCATTAAAACTTATTAAATAATTTATGGGAGAATTGAAAGAACGAATATAATTCCCAAAGGAAATACAATTCACCATGTATATTTCTATTGGGTTAGAACCAATTACAATATTTTATAAAATTATAACTTCAAACAGTATGAATAACAACATATGTGACCTGACTTCACTGAATTCATTATTCACCCTAATCAGGATTGAGCTATATTTTCAATTTATTCTGTATTTACCTATATATGTACACATTATTTCTCTCAATAGTATGCAAATTCCTTCTAGGCCAGCAAAGTTTTCGTCTTTTTATTCTTAGCAGCTGGCACCTAGCAGGTACATAATATATAGTTGTCAATTGATTGTCTTAATTTCATACAATTCTTTCTAACTTGAAGTTTAGTGCCTTTTTTTCTGAGAAATAAATCTGAGCTCATCAACATTGTCATTATCATCAATATTATTACCATCTTCATCACTACTGTCATCGTTAGTATCATAGGGACATTGTAGTGGAAGTATGAATCTGTGACAGACTTAAAGAGGATTTTCAAGCTATGTAGGGAGATAGGGAATATTTGTGTAAGAAAGATAAAACTAACAATACAAAGGAAAAAATAGTCAAGGAAATATGGGAGATGCAAGAATTGAACTCCTCTTCCAATGCCCTATGACGAATGACCTATTTATTGCTATCTCCAATGGTCTTTTCCTCTGTCCTTGACCTCTGACTTCTCTGCAGTGTCATTATTGCCCATCTTCTTCTTGTAGCTACTCCCTCCTTCCTGGGTTTTCCTAATATATCACCTCTACTTTCATGGATTCTTGATCACATATCCAGTCCTCATCTCTCTTTTGAGCTCCAAGATTGCATCTTTAACTGTTTTCTTGACATTTCTACCTGGATATGCCCTAGTTATTTCAAACTCACCATATCCAAAATAGAACTTATTACCTTTCCCTAAAAGCATATTCCTTTTACTAACATCAAGTTAAAAAAAATTAGACATTAAGATGCCCCCCAAAAAACTAGTCAAATTCTGATGCATTACAGAAATAAAAATCCCAAATTAATGTGCCAAATATCAAGAGATTATTCCTGGCACAATCCACTTTTGGACATGCCCATATTTGAATAATTTCTTAGCGCATGAGATTCTTTGAAGGACTACATTTGCATTTTTGTTCTCAAAATGGACAACACTTTCTGCAATTCATTTCATTAGCATGTCAACTGTATAGTCAACTCCTTGTGGTCTTCCCAAACAGAATGAATATCAGTGAAAATCAAAGTCCTGGATCAGAGACCCTACTTGATATAAAGCATAGAATGAAGCGCCATAAAGGGTGAGCTGACTTAGTATTCTTTCTTACTGTATCAAACATTTACTTGCAGCTAAGAGACTATTAATTCATCTGTTTACATTATAATGGCTATGAGAATTGCATCTTGTCAAGAATTATGCAACCATAAAAATTGACCTTCTAAATGCAATGAGTATTTATAGCCTTCTGGTTTGTTGATAAGCAATGGAAATGTAAATGGACTGTTTGTTAGATGAACTATAACTCACAGATGGACTTTTTGATTTCGTTCCATTTGATGCACCCACTGTAGTGTTTTAATGAAATTATGAGGACTTGGTATTTCTAGAGAAGAAAAAGTTATCAAATTTTCGCTTTATCAATCTATTGCATTAAACATAACATTTGCACGAATAAGTTTTGCAAACTATATGTACATATAGTATGCTTGTGCACATACAAACACACACACACACACACACACACACACACACACAAAGCATGTAGCCTCACTCCCCTGCTGAGCTCCATGTCTCCTCTACCTTGACTCACCCTCAGAAGTATTATATTTCCCCTTTATCAGCAATACTTTCAGATGTGAAAAACCTCAAATTTTCCTGATATGTAGTCCAACCCATTCCAAGGACTCCAGGTTCTTGTTCTCTGTTACCTGTGCTAGGTGGAAATTTTGCTATATAGCTCTTCTTTTCATCAAAAATTGTGCATGATTAATTTTACTTCGGGAGCTGTCAAATACGTTTGACAGAGAAAACAGAATAAAAGGAACCTTCCATCCAATTGATTATTTAATTGTATTCCTGTTGCTTTTATACGGTACTCCTATTTTTAGCACCTTAACTATAAGATTAATTGCATCAGACTCCTCAAAGTTATTTAGCTATTTTATTTCCCTTTCTATATTTCCATCAAGAGAAAAATGGAATTGAGAGATGTGCTTTTAGGGTTCAAAAGTTGGGACAAAGATTTCATTCCTCACCAACAATTCATATCATATACCATGGAAGAATTGAGCCAATGAAAATACCTTTCTTTTCCCCAGAAACCAGCACATCCAAAATGAAATATGTCATCTGACAGCTTAGAAATCTTTTATTTGTACTGCATCTCTGTTCAGGAGACTTCAATCATGAAGCAGATAGTGAAATAATTCTGTGTGTTGGCTGCCAACTGTGCTGTCCAGAGCTGTCATAAATTAAAAGCAGGGATTCATCACTCTTCTAATCTGTGTAGCTTTAGCCTTTGGTGGCCAAGGTTTGATTTGCACATGTACATGTCTCCGTGCACTTTAACAGTTCCTCTTGGCTATGAGATGTCATTGATGGATAAAAAAAATTGTAAATGGCTTAGTAAATGCTGAATTCCTCCATTAATAATACAAAGAATAGTACTGAGAGGCATAGCAGCTCTGTCCTACATGGACTGAGGACTGGTAGAATTAATTCACTATCAGCAAATAGCACCCACCAGCAAGCCACTGATTCATCACAAACCTGGCATGGAGGAGAGCCCAGAGAGATTATTCAGAGAGCAGATCTGCAGGTCTAATGCCAGAACTTTTAAATGTGTTAACATTAATTCTCTTTAAGGTCCTTAGAAAGCAAATGACAATAATAGTATTTTTCTGAATTCCCCAACATATGGGTAAGTATAAATGAGCAGGAAAAAAAAAGATACTACATTCCTTCTGCCATTTTTACCAATGTCTATTTTCCATCTCCTTTACAATCTTAAAAAAGTATTAAAGTAAAGACACTGAGAGAAATGGAGTAGAAATTATTGAATTCTTTTCTATTTTAAAGGAATAATGAACTGATTGAGTACTCAATTACCATCTCCGATTGATATCACAGACTCTTAAATATGCAAGAAACCTCAGAGGCTAGTTCATCAAATCCATACCCAACTGATAATAACAAAACCATCATTCCTAAGAAGTGGTCACCTTGAAGAATTCTAGAGATGGGAAATACCCATTACCTTATTACGAAGCCAACCTACTTCAGACAGCTCCAATTTTTAGGAAGGTATTCCTTATAGTGAACTGAAATCTGCCTCTATAAAACTTGCATGTAATTTTTGGATTACACAGGAACCAAAAAGAATCAATAGTTAAGGACTTATTAAACACTAACCATTTCTCAGACTCTATTAGGTGCTGGGAATGGAAAGGGAAAAGAAAAAAATACTTGACCTCAAGGAACATAAATAGATATAGATAAAAACTATATATATATATATATATACATATACATTTATTTGGTTAGCAAAAATACATTAAAGATGGAAGATAGAATAATTATTGTTTCATTAATTATTGTTCCAAATGACCTTCAAACACTTAAAGAAAAGTCATTGCCTTCTTTCTGTAGACTAAATGCTATAAGTTCATTTCATCAGTTTTCATAATATATAATCTCCAGGGCCCTTTTTATCCCATTCTCTTTCCTCTGATTCTGATCCCTCTTGCTACTGTCTTTTAGAATATGGTGCTGAGGCACTGTTTCATTTTTGTCTCTGTCTTCCTAGTCTTGCATAATGCCTTTCGCACAGTAGGTACTTAATAAACATGTGATGACAGGTCAAATTCGGATTTTTCTCCAGGCTGTACCATTCTATTTCCTGACTAAAATTGCCTAGTGGTACTTCCTCAAAGAAATGGAGTTGCTCATATGAGCTTCCTGTGAAAGCTTTTTGTGTAGACAGACAGGCAGAACCATAAGGAGGCTGAAGTGCTTGGAAATTTATCCAAAGGCACTAAATTTTAGATGGCTCAGATATTTTAGACATATATTCCTTCTGTTCCTTGCCAGCAGAGATTATTTTTCATTCATTTTATACATATTCCTAACACCTGGCACAGTGCCTTCCACATAATGGGTGCTTAAAAAATAACTGTTGATTGATTCAGAAATAAACATATGTGTCTTTCATAACTGTTATGTAAAACAGTGACTTTGGGTTTATCCTTAAATTACAATTGAGGCTGTTTTTTTGTTTTGTTTTGTTTTTGTTTTTTTAATAAGGGTGAGAAGGAAGAGAGGAGACCTTATTTTATAACATCTTTACTAGATTAAATGAACATTATGAATGTGAAAAAGGCCCCATGGAAGGAAGAAAAAAAACAGTTAAAGAGTCACACATGTCATCTTTGGCACTGCCAATAGAAATCAATAATTTTTTTTAAAAATATGACTACTTTTTAACGTCAAAGAATCCTTCATATCTTAGATAGTCACTAAGGTTAAAAAATAAAATTTTAATACTCTAGGAAAGTTATAGAATTAATACAGCATAACTGGATGAAATCTTAGTGATAATTTAGTTCAGTGTCTCCTTTTTGGGAAACTAAGGCCCAGATATATTCTGTGAATTGCCTAAAGTCTCAAAGTTAGTGACAGAGTCAGAACTGAGGCAAGATCTTCTGACAGTGTTCTCTTGATTACACCATCCTGCCTCCCACATGCATGCAAAACACTCCTACACTGCTTCACATAAGAGCAAAGCCTTAAGAATTCCATACTGAAATATGCATTTATGTGAAAAGTAAACTTTTAAGTTAAAAAATAAAATAATATACTTTGTACCCTGAATCAATAAAACAAATTGAAAATAAGCTTTTAGAATGGCAATGATGACAAATAAAAACATATTCTATAGACTAAGTGAATGGCATAATGAAATCCAAGACCGGTTTAACTCTGATGAATATATTCGCATCAGAACCTATTGAATTGATGAGATTTTTTTCTCCTTTTTCCTCCATTTCTCTTTAGATTGCTGCCTCCTTATTTCTTCCTTCCACTTGTTCCCTACCTACTTTTCTTTCAGAAGTCACTCCCTCCTTCTGTCATGTTGCTTTTCTTTTCCCTTCCCCCCTCTCTTCTTTCTTGAAGTATGTATTGAAAAAAATCTATAGTTTAATATTATTTCAGATGGTTTATCTTAAAAAAGTATTTTTTTTTACTAGCATGGGTAGAACCTTTGGATTTGTTTCCCCCCTATTTCATTGGCCTTCAAAAAAAAGTGTTTCATGCTTGATTTTATTTCTTTATTCTATATGTTACAGACTAAAATTCTTCACAATGATCTCAGAGAAATGCAGAAAAGCTGAAATGTAAATAAATAAAATGTTTTGGGTAATTGCTTGTTGTTAGTTGTTTCATGTTTGCAGTCATATGCACAATGTATATACACATGTGTGTGTATCTATATATGATGTATACATACACATATTAGCAATTAGCAAAGTATTAAATCATCTCTACATCTTAGAATCCCATGCAGACTTCAAAGCCAAATAAAGGACCAGTTCCTACATAAATTCTTTCCTATTATTCTTATTTATTAGTATTATATGAAATAACTTTGGACTTGCTTCATATAGGTTTTGCATTTACCCACATAGGTGTATAAATGTAAATGTAACATATAGGTATATGTGTTTAGACCTATGTGTGTGTGTATTATCCTCCTCCCTCCCTCCCCTCCCCAAAAGAGTATGTTACCTTCTTTTGGGAAGAGACTTTCTATTTTCTCTCTCTATCTCCAATGCCTAGCACAGTCTCTGACATAATAAATGATTATAGACTGATATCTGCTCTAGATTCTTTTTAAGACTGACATAAACTTTATTAATTTCTGATTACCTACATATATGATCTATTAAAGACTTCCATGAAAAGGATAAATACTTTTTTTCATGATCATTGACCTTGATTCTTTGTATTAGCTTGTTGCAGACTATAGTTATTCCTACCTATAAGATTTTCAGTGGTGTCAAAGCAGAATATTTGGACACATATGCATTTACCTACTGAGAATAAGTGGGAAGAAGTAGTTTAGAGAAAGAAAAAGAAGAGAGCAATTATGAAAACTTCTGCTTGGCAGATAGACATCTCAAAAAAAGCTTGAAGAAATAAAGCAGTTGAAAACAAAGTTTCTGTTTAACAGAAACTTTATGTTCATGGGGAAAATCAACTGCTTAGAATTAACTAGACAGTGTTATGGGGAAAAATCATTTAGAGAAATACTTAAAGTAGCAAGAAAACATCCACTTTTAATATCTATTCAATAACTTTTCACTGAGTGCCTAGTATGTGCGGAGAGTATGTGTTCATCACTGAGGAACACTCAAAAATAATTTAAGACAAACTAACAAATATGGTTTTGCTCATATATTAACTAATTTTTCTGTCTCCCACTCTAACACGGTATTCTATAAAAGTATACACTCAATAAAACTGTCTTTAATTCAAGAAATATGTATTAAACACTTTTAAACCTTATTAAGTGCAAGGCACTATACTACACAAGAAACATACAAAAACAAACAACCCCCCCCCCCCCAAAGAAAGTTCCTGCATTGAAGAAACACACATTCTATTGCAGTTGGAGGAAAATTAATTCAATATTAACATGGATAATTGAATAATATAATTTAAGTTGAAAAGAATGAATAGCAACTTGGGCAATAAGGAGGGGTTTGTGGGAGAAGCAACTTTGATATAATAAATAGAGAACTGAATCTGGTACCAAGAATAGCTAAGTTTAAGCCCTACCTCTGATAACATGCTATCTGTATAACCCTGTGAAACTCATTTAATTTCTCAGCGTTATAGGAACTGCTCTAAGACTACAGTACATCTTAGCATTGATAGAAGAAGTTTCTTCATCTGAGAGTTCCCTACATCCATGAAATTGTCAGTCTACTCTTTGTCTCTACGCTTCACGTATAAGCTAACAAGTAAAATGGTACTTGAAGTCAGAAAGACTAAGGCGCCGCGATGAGAAAGAAGTATGTTCCTGGGAAAAGTGTGTGTGCGTGTGTGCATGTGTGTGTGTGTGTGTGTGTGTGTGTGTGTGAGAGATTCTTTGCAATTACAACTAGATGAGAGATGACATTTGGAATCCAGGGAAGAATTATCATGTCAATTTGACTAAGATACAGGATATTCAATCACAACATGAAATAATTCTGGAAAGGTAAGTAGTGTAATTGTGGAATGTTTTAAATTCCAGACTGAGGAATTTGAATTTTATTCTAGAGGTAACAGGGAGCCATTGAAGATATTTGACTGAGACTGAAATAGTCAGATCTCTGTTTTAGGAATATTAATTTGGCAATTGTGTGTGTGTGCATAGATGGGATATGGAAGACAACAGAAGTCAGGGGAAGTTAGGAGACTTTCTTAAATGTCCTAGTGAAAGATGGTAAGGTCCTGAACTTGGAAACTGAGCATGTGGGTATTGAAAAGGACACAGATATGAAAGATAAAGAATCAATCAGACTTGGCAATGAATTGATTATAGTGGCAGGGGACAATGTGAGAAAGAGAAAAACAAAGAGGACACTATAGTTGTAAACTGAGAAAACTGGCAAGACAATGCTGCCCACCACAGAAATATACAAGTTTGGAATGGGTCCATGAGTTTATAATAAAACATAATGAGCTATATTTTAGATATGGAAAGAGGCTGGATGAATAAATAACTGCTGAGTTAAGTTTACAGTATAGCTGATGGGAGCGTTAAGTAGGAAGAGGAGCAGAGTGTGCTGGAAAAGGTATGACAACTGACTCAGGGGAAAATATTTTCACAATAAATGTTTAAGTTATTACATTTAATATATTATACATTGCATATATAATTATATTTAATAAATGTTTAAGTATTCCTAAAAGAGAGATTGCATTATTAAAATTTTCTCTATCACTTTCTTAATTCTAGACCATCATTAAAATAATAAATCAAGCTCTGACTTCTAACATTTGCTGATTTCTAAGGTGAAAATGCTCACATGGTATAAGCTGAGTCCAGCCCTCCAGCAGGCTGAAGGGAGCCCCTAAAGGGGGGGTACTACACTTGAATATGCAGTACTCTATACTTGTTACATAGTAACTATAATACAGGATAGGCTATCCACATCCTTGATCACATGTTATACACAAAGGACTTTTGCACTATCTAAGAAAATACACAATCTAAGAAATGGATTGAATGTGGGACCTAGAGTCATTAAGACCTGTGTTTAAAGCCCATGCCTAATACCTTGTATGTAGGCGTATAACCCTGGGCTTCTCATTTTGCCTTTGTGAGACTCAATTTCCTTGATTGATAAATATGAATAACAGCAGTTATAGTACCTGCCTCATAGAACTGCTGTAATGCTCAAATGAGATGACATCTAGAGAGCTTTTTTTGCAAACTCTTAAACTCTACATAAGTAAGCATCGATGAATATTATACATTGATGCTATCAATACAATGGTTAGTGACTTAGAAAATCATTCATTTGCTATCTTCATTTTATTACTAAGTTGTAAGGACAAAAATAGAGGCAACTTACTTCAAATAACAGAACATAGAAACATAGTAATATAAAATCTCAGAATTAATCATTCAGCGAGGATTTATTGCTTCCTATGTGCCAAGTACTGGGCTAGGTGCTGGGGACACAAAGTAAAAAAAAAAAAAAGGAATAGACTTTATCTTCCATATGAATATATTTTATTCAAGAAAAAAAACATACAGATACATAAGTATATGCACAATATATACAAGGTAATGGGAATGTGGAGGTGAAAGACATTAGCAGAATTAGGAAAGATCTTAAAATTGAGTACAGACAAGGTGTGTGGCTTGCTTTAGGCCACAATGCTAGTAATATATTTGAAACTAAAAACCGTATCTCCTGATGGGCTCTTGTTTCCCAAAACTGTGCTTTCCATAACTGATATTCAGAATGTGGATGCAGACTTACTTAGGACGACCTTACAGGTATGTGTAATAGGCACTATTCTTTGTAGTCTGATATAAGGAGTTAGACTCTTAACTGTTAAAACGTAGCTCTCCTACCCAACGACAATAATGCGGGGTATTTCACCAAAGTTTGTTCCTTCAGGATAACTGTTTCTTCCTTTCAATAGACCTTTTTTGAAAAGAAAATACTTCTGAGTACTGTAATGCATTTAGTCACTAACAACCTCAGGTGAAATAATTTTTCAGGTCACTTTTCTCCTAACAGAACAAGTAGTGGAGAGTAGGTTAGGGATTAGAGGTCAGTTTCTGAAAAGGAGAAAGGCACAGAAAAAAAATGCAGGGAGGGTGGGGAATATTAAAAAACAAACCACCCCTTTCATAATTTTGCTTATGTGTGTGGGTAGGGTGTGGGTGGAAAAGGAAAAGAAGAGTGATACATTCAATAATCAGTGTCTATCAGAAAATAAAGCTGTGCCTTAAAGAGATGTTATTTTTTTTTTCTTCTCAAAAATGGCTGACTTCAGGTGGGTGAAATGATTGCTCACAGGTTCACTTAAAAAAAGATTCTATGGTTCTAAAAAGCAGCAATAAAGTATCAAATAGTTTTTTTTTTTTCTGTAAGTTTTGAAGAATACCTTGATGGTATTTCTCCAAGCCAAGTTGTTTTATCTTTCCCTCTTTGAAATCATAATTAGTAGGGGGAAAAAATCAAAGTCAGAGCTCTCCTAGACCTGAGTCAATTCGACTCAATTCGGTAGCAATTACTGAGACCCTGCTATGTGTAAGCAATATCCTTGGTGCTGAAGATGAATAAGACTCAATCTCTGCCCCAAGGAACTTGGAATTCTACAGGGGAAATGACGCGTATTCAAAGAAGGATTGCATAAAGCGGTTTGCAACAAAAGTAGAAGAGCAGCTGAAAACAAGATGCTCGAAGAATTTTCAGAAGGAGACATCACTTCAAGCTGAGAAGGGGAGTTTACATAGGACTTGACTTGGGGGAAAACCCCACTTTTATCTATTTGCCCCGACTAATTATCATCTGATACCTCTCTCACCCTTTGTGGCTGAAGTTGTTGTCTACAAAGTTATTAAAAATCTCTTAGTTGGCAAAGTGTTGACCTTTTCTTAGACCTCATTCTCCTTAACTTCTCTGAAACCTTTGATGCTGTTGATCACATCCTCTTCCTTGAAATCCTATTCCCTTCACTTTAGGTTTTCAAGACAACATTCTTTCCTCCTCCCACCTATCTGACTGGTCCTCCTCAGGCTCATTGGCTGGAGCCACATGGAGATATCATACTCTGAAAGAAAAAGGGAAAGAAGGAGAAGAAAGAAAAGGAGGAGTTGAAGAAGGAGGAGGAAGAGGAAGAGGAGGAAGAGAAGTAGGAGGAGATAGAATGTCTATCACGCTTAAAGATAGGCAAAGTGGGGGCAGCTAGGTGGTGCAGTGAATATAACACTGGCCCTGGAGTTAGGAGAACCTGAGTTCAAATCCTGCCTCAGACACATAACACAAAAAACTAGCCATGTGACCTTGGGCAAGTCATTAACCCCAAGTGCCTGCCAAAAAGCAAAAATAAAAATAAAAATAAAAAAGATGGACAAATTGTTTTATCTAAAACTCATTTGATCCTCACAAGAGTCATGGAAGTTGAGTCCTTTAATTATCCTCATTTTACAAATGAAGAAACTGAGGGTGAAAGAGGTTAAATGATTTCTTGAGGGTCACATAGCTTATTAGTGTCTGAGGCAGGATTTAAGCTCATATTTTCCTCCTCAGATCTCTATCCACTATGCCACCTTAATATTTCATTCCATTACTAACCTTCTGTTGAAATTCAAGAATATAACACATAATAGAAGAGACTCTTTCTTAGAGGACAGACAGAGTGAGACAGAGAAAGAGACAGAGACAAGAGACAGAGAGAGAGAGAGAGAGAGAGAGAGAGAGAGAGAGAGAGAGAGAGA
>NW_027185601.1:638906-646569 GCF_028583685.1 Petaurus breviceps papuanus | reverse complement strand
AGAGAGAGAGAGAGAGAGAGAGAGAGAGAGAGAGAGAGAGAGAGAGATTGATTAAAACTGAGTCTTCCTAAATTCACCTGCTGCATGTATTGCTGGGGCTGTAAGTATAGATCAGATAGTGTCCGAATATATATGTTCTTCACTTTGATTAGGAAGAAATGCTCCTTTGAATTTTTGGATAACTGCTGTGATTTCAACTTAAGCATTCTCTTTTCCGAACTATAAAATTCACTTAGACTCAATACATATTTTTAATAGGATAACGGATGACTTATTCAAAGCTCACACACCCCAGATAGCAGTTTGATGACTTATTAAAGGTAGCAAGGAAGAGAAACGCTTAAATATAAAGCAAGCAGTGCCATTTAACTCACAGCACAAAGACCATTTCAGTAGCTGAGCTCATTCAGAACCAAATCAAGGTGCTGTCATAGGGACATAATGGAGAAAGGAGAAAAAAAAAAAGAAATACAATGCTCAAAACAGAAACATATTTTATCTAGCTATCAGTGACAAGACCTAAATAACATAGCCATGTGAATGAAGTAGCTGTTCTCATAACCATCAGGTTTAGTCCCAGGAAATATAATTCTATTCATCTGAATTAGTTTCTTATAATCACTTACTATGTGCCAAGCTCTGTGCTACACTTTGAGAAGATAAAGAAAAAAAAAAAGAGTCCTTGACCTAATGGAGCATCATTCTATAGTTTTCTGATTATGAAGTAGACAACATTTGTTTGATGTCTTCCCAAGTCCTATGTCACTGTGCCTTTAACATCTTGGGACCCTTCCCCAATTTTAACTCATCCTGTCCCTTCTAACTCCCAAAAGAAGAATAAATTTTCTTTTCACATTTACGGAAAAAAAAAAGAAATAAGTCAGGTTTGTGATTCATGTTTAGAAAAAAAAATGTCTCTTCATCCTCCCATATTGGGTGCCATGATATGAACAGTGAATAGAGCACTGGATCTGGAGTCAGGACGACCCAAATTCAAATTCAGCCTCAGGTACTTACTAGCTTATGTGATCCTGGGTAACAGGAACTGCTTAATAATGTAGTCATTTTTTGAAAGCCACATAAAGAGGACTCCAAAATGTCTTAGACAACCAAAGACTTATGAGAAAGATAGTTTGCCTATCAGGATATAAAATGAAGGGACAGTTTCCTCAGCTAATGGTACTGATCATAAAAAGTATGTCATTGGCAAAAGGTTCTGACTACAAGCCTCTAGTCTTGCAGCCTATAAAATTTACTTCATTCAAGACATAATCTATGAATTTACATAAACCCTCACTCCTAAATGTAATGAATATCATATGGGTCATTTGTAGCTTATGTGTTCTAGCTATTATCCTTTCACACAGGAATTGCCATTTGAATTTCCTTAATAAAATAGCTACTCCTCCGGGGGAGGGAAAAAGGGTAGGTAGGGAAATATATCAGACTCTGAAATTAGTACAGACTCTAAATGCACATGACTGGATATACTGTCTGCTGGTTAAACACAATTATTTGAGGATTGAACAAAAAGATGTGCTGAATATTCTAGAAAACATTTAGCAGTATTGCTGAATCTTCTGTACCTTTTAAGGAGTCAGAAATCTTTGTAACCATTTGGGTAAAGGTCATTTTTATAGCCGTTCCTGGGCACAAAGAGGGAGGGAGGATGCTGAGCAGAAGTAATTAAATGATTTTGTAAATATTTACAATAGCCTAAAAAAACAAATTTAATGACTTTTTTTTTTTACAAATCAATGTACAAGGAAATAAATAACAATGAAGTAAATAATAATATTATAAGGAAGTAGCTTATGAGCTGATTCAAAGCAATCCAAATTAGCTAGTTAGTCTGCCAGTAGGGTCTTGTGATTCTACACAGAGATTGTGGATTCCATTTTTGTTAATTACTTTCATTATCCTGGGCAATAATAATACCAAATACACTTAATTTTCTATTTTAGTTTTTTTTTTTCCTATAAAGTGAGAGTTTTGGACTAGAAGTTCTCCAAGATGTCTTCTCTCTCTAAAAACCTATGAAGTATTTACCTCCTTTCTTTGGTGTGTTCATCCATGATATCATTAATCTTTACAGCAGTAAAAGAAGTACTACTTATATTCCTGTTTTGTAATGGAGAAACTATGAAGAAAAAATAAACTACAAAAAATAGGCTATGTCTAATATTTCACAATTGTTTAATGTTCAACATTAGCCCAAGGAATGATCAATGTTCAGGGTTCACTACTATAAAGCAAAACCCAAGAAAATTAGCACTATTACCACATTTAGTCATTTGTGACAAGTGTATTTTGTCAAGTAAACTATAGTAACCAAGAAAAATGTAGAACAATTTTGAAGCATAATAATAGTAACAACAACAATAATTGTATTTACATAACACTTTAGGATTTACAAAGCTCTCCACTCAAGTTAATTCTCTCAGTCCTGGTAACAACCTGGTGAGTTAGATTATATCATTATAGCCATTTTACTGATAAGGCTACTGAGGCTAGGAGAAGTTAACTGACTTGGCAGCAGTCACACAGGTAATATTTGGGGTCAAATTTGAACTCAGGTCTTCCTGAATTCAAAACTCTATCCACTGTGCCACCTAGTCACTTACCGTGCAATAAAAGAGAGGATACTCTGTGACTTGTTCATATTTGACAATGACTATTAAATCAATAACACTGACAATTAAAACTATTAGTTATTTCTTAATCTAATGTTCAACCATCACAGACATAGTTTAGATTGGACTATGTAGCTCTATTCATTACCAAGACCAATTCTATTTTGAATCAGATTGTCGCTACCACCTCTACAGTGACTTTTAGAAAAAGCTGTTCTATATAAAATTATCAGAAACTGCCAAAGATAGTAAAGTCTTACTTCTAGAGACTTACTAAATATCCAAATGATGACTAAGTTTTATATTTAAGGCTAGGTTGAAAATGATTAGTATTGTGGTTGGGCTTTCAATATCTGCAAGATGAAATCATATTACTTAAATGGAAATCTACCATTAATTTAACTATTTAAAAATTAGTCTTAATTAAATTTAATGCCCAAATGCTAAATTACTATTAGTTTAAGGACATCCAACATATTTCATCTATATACATTATCCCAGAATAAAAAACACATATGTACTATGGACTAGGTCTCAGGGAAAGAAAACACCACTTCATACAGCGATTCTGACTGTGGATTTGAATTTGCCTTGAGTGTATCCTGATGGAGATCTTTTGATACTGGCTTGACTCTGTAGTGTACATCATACCAAAGCCAAATAACTATAGTTCTGCAATTCCCCACATTGTTTTCTTTTACGTCTCACCAGAACCCTCAAAAATGGCCTTCACTTTTTGAGAATCAGTCACATAGTGACAAGTGGATTAGTATTTTCCCCTGTTCCTTCTGATATTTAAAGTAAAAGTCTATGCATTTAAAGGGTTTTAGTAATAGTAGTAGGAGTAGCAGTAGTAGTGGTAGCAGCAGCAGCAGTAGTAGTAGTAGTATAAAATGTATTATTTGAGTGCATTTTAGGCTCCAGAGTCTATTTTGAGATATTAATTGTAGTGTATTCATCTTATGAAAATTCCTTAGAGCAAGAGACAGAAATTTTTGAAGTTGAAATGTTAATACTTCAGCGGGGAATGTCTCTATAAATATGAAAAATAAATAAATAGAAAGGACAGGAACAACTAAAGTATGCCAGAATTGAAAGGTAATAAATGAATATATCGGTGCCAGGATTTCATGTAGTGAATAAACTTGATGCAAATATTAGAACCATAACAAGTAACTCTGGCCTGTAAGGCAATTTTATGTGTGTTGGAAGGAGACAGGATAATGCACCATGACAGGAGAAGAAAGGAGACAACATGAAGGTATCTGGAGAGGCTGTCAGGTGGAAGAAGGCTATTGGGGCAGATAACTATCAGGCAACTCCCTATTTTCACTAATCATTTTGAATAGTTTACTGAGTTCGTCATTCTTATGCTGCTCCAAAAAGTAGTGCAAATGTCATCAGTGTCCTTTGAATGTCTGAGCCCTTGGATAAGATTCCATTTGACCCCCTCAGTTAAGGTTCAGATTTTTTACAAGATTATCTTACTTATTTTACTTCTCAAGGTATCTTGTTTAATTTTTACATATGCATGGGGGATACCTTGCTGAAAAAGAGACTTTATGGTATTTGGCTCCAATTTAAAATAGTATATTTTTGATTTATGGAATAAAACAAACATTTCCATACAGTATAATAAAGAAACTGAAAACACATGAAACTTCAATTCTACCTTATAAAACTTGCTATTTCCTGCACATATACAACAGGTATCATACAAATTTATTTTTTGTTCCTTTTTTTTCTTACCTCCTCCATGCCCAGAGATGGCCACCATTACACACACATACACACACACGTAAAACTTTTCTATTCATAATTGTATCAATTATTTTTCTGGATGCAAATATTATCTTCATATTTCTTTTATTCTTAATTTGGGTATTTCTAGTAGTCAATGTCTTATTTGCTCAGTCATTCTTAAAGCTATATTTGATATATTTCAGGAAATGTGCTGTTCCCTTATTTAATTTACTACTGTGGCCATTCAATAAACAAACTCTTGAATTTGTACACCAAGTGTAACATATGAAATGTCAATCCTGCTGTGTCATACAGTTCCTTTGCATAATCCAAACCAACTTTTCCAAGTATCAACAGATTCTAAAAGTGTTAATACATAGTCTGAGCAACTAAAAAGTTGCATATGTTCCTTATTCTTGATGCTGTATTAGCAGACAGGAACCCAAAAGAAAAACTTAAATTAGAAAAAAAAAAGTTGTTTTTTTCTTGGTTTGGCATTTTATTTTTCATTAATAATTAAAATATTCATTTGTATTAATGGTAAAATGTATCCAATTTATTATACAAATATGTAATATTATACAATATACAATATTATTATACAAATAACTTTGTGACAATTGATAGAGCTCTATCCACATATATGCATGTATGACTTGTGTATATATATGGTTGTAATCTTTTGTTCTTAAATAGGAACAAACCACATCACTATGTTGGAGTCAAAGTACAGTGTATCTGGCTGTGCCTAATCAAACAAATGCAAGCTTAAAAGGCACAGATTCTCCATATGAATTATACACATGCACACATATACATTATATATATATACACATATACATTTAGTAACTATCTCTATGAAAACATACATATATGCATATTATGTCTCTAGCTATAGATTCATCCTGTGTGTATATATATATATATTTTTTTCCCTTCAAATACATTACTCTAAAGGTTGCTGAATTCTTTATCTGATGCTAATTTTATTTGAAGCTACCCCCCCTCCTGTAACGATATATATTCCCTTATATATGGATGTCAGTGGGAAATAAACAAAACAGAAAAATTTCGTAAACTATGACAATTCTTATATATATACACACATTGTATTTATAACCAATTTTATTTCTTTCCATGGAATGGAACAAAATATAATTAAAATAGATATAGGAAGAGGAACTAGTAATTTTCAGGCCTATGAATGACTGTACTGTCTTTCTTAACTTAATAGAAATAGATTTTGTCACAGTTGCCTTTATATGGCTTAGATAACTAAGTAATCTGATTAATATTGAACAAATTATATCTATATAGAAAGAATGAGTCTGTTTTGAGAAATCATTTGTTGGCATATCATGCTTTGTGTGTCTTGTCCAAAATAGTTTCCATAAAATAATATTAAATATTATTAACTAAAAGTAATTTTTCAAAAAGCTGAAGGAGTGAAAGAGAAATATTAAATTCTAATTTTTAATAATAGAACAGTTCAATTCATTTTAAACAAAAGGAAATATCATTTAATATCTATGATTTTTTTCACAAATGAAAATTGGAAACAAGCAATAATAACCAATTACCTCAAAGGATATAAATAGGGCAAGAGTGAGAAAATATTGTTTGCTCTGAAGCCAGATCTTTAATCTCTTGGCCCATGGAGACTGGTACCTTGTTCTACATTTTAGACTTCTCTATCTACTTCATTTTCTTTTATTTCTTTCCTTTAAACCATCACAATTCTATTTCTGGCCTTCCCTCCAGCACAGAATAACTATATTAATATTTCATATTGTTTTATTCATCTATGGTTATTACAATCAAGTTACTGCTGTGTACTTCATAAAGAATTGTGTTTTAAGCCATCAATCGAGATTGTACCTGAGAGTCAGTATCTTAAATAAGACTATTGTGTGTTAAATGTATTTCCCTAGGGAAGAGGTAAGAAACACTTTCAGCCTGCAAACTAAGTTGAGGGGAAAAGCTTCATTTAGAGAGGAATGATTCATTTTAGCACCAGTTTAGCATAGTCAGTGAACCAGAGACCTCATGTAAGTGACTCAAGTTCAGGTGAACCCACTGAGAGACTATAACCAGACTTTGGGCAATAAGAAAATATGTAATGGAACACATTAAAGAATTAGGTGAAGTTCCTCTCCTACTGAAGTACTTCTTTGATATGTCATTATGGAATGAAGGTGATCTTGGGTTCTCAATGAGTATGACAGCAGAACATCAAATTTGGGTGGTTCAATAAAGCTTAAAAGCGTTAGATCATATATTCTTATTTGTCCTTTAAAGACCAGCCTAGTTTAGTGTGAATAACCTCATCTCCAGAAAGTTGGTCACAAAATTATAGATTTTTCCCAAAAATAATTCATAAGGATTGATGATAAGAGTATGGAGTTGGAGAGTGCAATTCTCCAATCCCTCCCCCGCCACATGCAACTTCCTTATTACGTCAGAGACACCAGTAATCCTAGATTATCGAGGCTGGAAACATAGGCTTCACCCTCAACTTCTCACTCTCTCTCCCCTCCCATATCTAATCTGTCACCAAGTACTATAGACTTTACCTTTTATAAAATCACATATATATATATATATATATACCTTCTTGTGTCCTCTGATACTACCAGTTGTTTTTTGTCGTTTCTCAAAGAGGGCCATGATATCAAGAACGTGATGTTATGACTTTCAAATGAATTGGATTTAAGTAAGGAAGGGCTGTGTGCAAAGTCACCAGACTCACTTTCTCCTCCAGAGTCATCTGGGTCCAGTGGCCAGATATAGATCAGGATGACTGGAGATGGCCTTCTTAAGTTAAGGTCTTTCCCAGATCTAAGTTTGACTGAGACAACAGCCACTCAATGTTTAAGTTTGGGTAAGAAACGAGGCAAAGAATGGCCTCTTTTACCTAGTTAAAAACAATTCGGTCTGGAAGGGCAAAAATCTTCAGGGTTTCTGATCAAGAAAAGAGAAAATTGCTATTTACACACACTCTGAGCCATCAGGGCCCAAACAATGACCAAGTGAGGCTTTGGCTAGCACATTTTGTTGGCCAGTCAATGAGAGCTATAGTGACTTGGGTTTACCAAATGATCCTTAAGAAATAAATCTAGCTGTAAGCCTTATAAAAGATACCTTGCAAGGTTTCAGAGCACCTGCCAATAAGGATATGATAATCTATGTGGACAGAGAGAGAGAGAAAAGAGGGAGAGAAGGAGGGAGGGGAAGAAGGAAAGAAGGAAGGAAGGAAGGAAGGAAGGAAGGAAGGAAGGAAGGAAGGA
>NW_027185601.1:611227-638896 GCF_028583685.1 Petaurus breviceps papuanus | reverse complement strand
GAAGGAAGGAAGGAAGGAAGGAAGGAAGGAAGGAAGGAAGGAAGGACGCTACCACCACCTGGGTATAGCCCTAATCACCTCAGACCTGGACTATGGTGACAGCCTGTTGGTCAGTCTCTACTGATTATGTCCAAGTCCTTCAGCAGATGTTTTTTATTTGCACACAGATGTTTTCGTGTTGTCTCCTCATCAGACTGAAAGCAAGGACATTCCTTTGCCTTTCTTTCTATCCTCAGAGCGGAGCACATGGTCTGAAAAACATGCTGACTATGCTGATGGAATTAATGATTGTTTGAAATACTGCAGACTAAATCGGTATGGATCTTCTCAATATTTCTCTCAAAAGCCGTATTATAAAAAGCTTATTAGTAGCACCTCTTTTCTAAGATTTACTGTTAATAACAACATAGCATAGAAGCAAAATTGCTTGATTTAGAATCAGAGGACATAAGTTTGAGTCACGAATTTGCTATTAGTTACAATGTGTGTCACCTGGAGTGAGTTATTCATTCCTCTTCTGCAAAATGAGAGAAATATAATTATGACAACAATCATATTTTGTGTTTTTATGGTAATTTAGAGTTTTCACAGAATATTTACCTATTTTTTTCATTTTGCCCACAATGGAGGGATAACCTATACTATAGGCAGGAAAAGTAATGTCATTATCTTTTTTTTTTTAAATAGATGAAAGGAATGAAGAATTCTAATTTGGTGGATAAGTGGCTTATCATTTCATTCTTATAAATTTTCTGCTTTTTTTAAGAGGTCCAAGGTTATCATGCTGATTTTAAAGAAGATACCTAAGCAGCAGCAGTACCGGCTCAGGAGAAAAAAAAAAAAGCTGAGGACCAGTAAGTGGCAGCAGAAAGCTGTAGTAGCTCAGTGGAGATGCCCAGCAAATAGCAGCAGAAAATAGAAATGTTCCAGCCAGCAAAAAGTAGACAACAACACAATAACATCAGCAAAGGGTACTGGTGACTGCGCAGTGTGAGAACTATCAGGTGCAGAATGCATATTTCCAAGTTGTGTGCCCCATTTGTGCATCTTCCTTGGATGTATCCCATGAAATATGCTTTTCTTTGTTAACTCATGCTTCTTATATATTTTCTTTTGAAAAATATGTGTGTATGTATACATGCATTTGTGTGTAGGTATAGTATATGTGTGTACATGCATGCATGCACACATAAACATGCATATATATATACAGATATGTATGCACACATTTTGTTCTTTTATTTTTCCCCAAAGATGGCATACACACACATATGTGTGTGGTGTGTATGCTGTGTATATATAATATGTGTGTATGAATGTGTGTGCATAAATGTGTGTATGTCATCCTTGGGGCAAAAATAAAGGACAAAATATAAGCAGTAAAAAGGAACAACATTGCCATCTAATCACAAAACAGAGTAAATGTTTTCTAAACAATATAGGTATTTATGAAAGTCATTTGGCGGCCAAAGTGAGTAGTTATCCTAGTGAATTTGCTTTGCATAAATTCATCATTTCTGTGACATCATGGTAAATAAATCACATCCTGTTTATTCTCTCAACTTCTGGAAGTCACTGCAAGGTTCTCAGTGGTTTCCATTGCTCATGCCCAATAGCTAAAATAATCAGTCATTGTCTGCATATTTTCTTCCAGTTTTGAATTTTGTTGGTGTAATCTGTATCTAAATACCATCTTTGGTAATCCATATTCACCACTGTTTATCTTTTCAGGTGTGTCTAGTGGGAGACTGAGCATGGTCTTTTCTGAGATTGATATGATCCCAAAGATACAAGTGTTCCCATCTGTAATGGGAATGGGAATTTGAAGATCTTCCCTGCCCCTTAATAGACCTGGGGGGAGTTCTAAGACCTTCCCTGTTGTGAAGATAAACTCTGCCCCCTGATAGGCTAAATATAGTCACATGGAGCCTGTGGTGGGAGGAGTTTTGATGAAGGGAAGCAAAGCCCACAGGAAGCTAGTTCAGAGCTAGCCAGACTCTGGGGGGAAGGGCCACTCATTAAGGAGATAGAGAGGTTTGTGAGTAAATATTGATTTTGTATTGGTTTGTGGGAAGGCTAAAGGTTATTATGGCTTCTGAATATCTTTGGTACCATGATGGAATTGGCTTACTGGTTTTGGGGTTCGGTTTTCTGGTGTATAAATAAATGTTTCAATTCTGTGCTCTACCTGGAGAATCTGATATATTTTGCTATCCAACGTCATGCGATACTTAGAGCCTTTATCATGGGTGCTATAAATATTGCATTGCGCTACACCATCTAACAAAGTTGGCTTTGGGATAGCATCATTACCCTGTATTCTTCAAACAGGCTTGTAGGAAATGAAGCTCTCATTTCATGTGCTTAGTCAATCTTATTATCCCTAGTTTTAGAGGCATCTAGATGACACAAAGGGCTAGGCCTGCATTCAGAAAGACCTAAGTTCAAATTTAGCCTTAGACCCTCATTGGCTATATAAACCTGGGCAAATCACCTGGCCTCTGCCTCAATTTTATCAACTGTAAAATGAGGACAATAGCAATAGCTACCTTCCAGGTAACAGGATCTTTTAAGGTAATACATACTTACCTTCCAAGTAAGAGGTATCATTAAGAGGATCAAATGAAATGATATTTGTAAAGCATATAGCACAGGGCCTGGCACATTGTAGATACTCTATAAATTCTTATCCATCTTTTTTTCCGTACCCCTTGTTGTTAAATGTTTGTACATAATTACCCATGACAGTGTTGTGTGGGTCAAAGAACATAGGATTTAAGATTTTATGTCTTTCAGTGTGACTCGTCTGGTGTTCTTGAGCCAAAACCATTTTTTTTTTGCCCCTTAAGTTTCAACATCTAGAAAATTAATTTAATATCAATTTCTTCTCCATTTCATTTGGATATCATAAAATCAAATGAGAAAGTATCAAAAGTACCTTGAGATACTTCAGAAAAACTCGTTCAAAATATAATTCATTATTTTCTTCTAGTAAAAAACGCACAGCATTTGACAAATTCACTCATATTAGTAAGGCATGCAAATGCCATCTCTAATAGGTCAAATCCAAATGACTGAAATGCATTATCTAAAATTAAATCCTTAGACAAATTACTATTTCTTTTCTGACTACTGAGGTCTTGATTTATTTGTGAATAGTAAGGGATAGAAGCACTTGTCTTAAATCACAGATTGTTTAGTATTTCAAATGTTCTAAATGTGTTGTAAATGTTTAGTATTTTAAATGATTGAAATCACAAGTACTTTTTTTTTGTTTTGTTTTATATAAAGCAGCAGAAAATAGATTAATTTCTGTCTGGCCCATTTCAGCAAATTTATTTCTGTTACTAGAATTATTATGTTCCAAGGCAATTTCAAGTCACATGATACAAAAGCCATAATAGAAAATTAAATACAGCAATTAACCTAAAGCTACTCATAATTGATAGCAGAAAGCACATCCATGTATTTTAGCACCACTAATTTAACTAGTAAATTACAACACAAAATGTAAACACAAGTGAAAAATAACGAACACATTAAGACCAAACAGCTCAAATGATAGAATGCCACAAAGATACACTTTGCTATGTAGTGTTAAACCAGGACAATAATAATCCACGTCTGTTCAACTGTTTTTCACCTGAAAACACCATTGAACAGCTAAACTTCATCATCCCCTTTCCATATTCTACACTTGTGGGGAAGAAAACAGACACTTAGAAGGTTGGTCATAGACACAAAGGGAGGAAAAATAAAGCTTCCAACAGGCAACTTCTCAACTCTAGCACTGTTTTTGAGTTGCTCTATGTGATAGCATTTTGAAAATTGTAACATACTTTGCATAGATGAGATAACATATGTAAACCACTTTGCAAATCCTCAAGCACTCCACACTGTAAATGCTAGCTATTCTAATATCATTTTTTGTTAGTTATAAAAGAAGTGCTACAAATATTTGTCCTTAATTATCATTGCTTTGAAGATTAAATCTCAACAAGAGTTAGTATAAGATTTAACAACTCCTGATTCCTCATCTTCATAAACATTGTCCTTTCTGTAAATAATAAAAATAATGACAAATATAGTGATGGTACAGGTAACTCAATCAGGAACTGGTGAAGCTGGGATCCAAACGCAAGTGAGTCTCCTAACTCTATAAGCGGGGATTTTTTGCATTTACAATAAATAATCACACATAAAACCAAATTTAACACTATAGAGGAGCTAGTTCATAACTCTGGAAATCTATGTCTGGTTTGTCATGTGACCACAGAATAACTTATACTCAATGTTATCCATTGTGCATTAGAGTGACAGTCTTTACTTAGCCATGCTAAATGAAATGGTTGGCACACTTCACCGTGATTGTTCTTCATGATAATATATGATTTTTTAATTTTAGCTGGGGCTACAAAAATAGTCATATAATTAATTTGCCAATGTAAGAAATTAAAATAAGATGTAAAATAATAAATTAAACTCACAAAATGTTGAAGGATCAAGAGGATCCTCTAGGCTTCTATACTGAGCAGATACTTTTTGGAGGATTTAGGGAGTTCATTATACCAATGAAATCATAGATCCAGTGCTTTATTGATTGGGGAAGAGGTTATAAATAGAATGGCATAATTGCTCATTGGTCAATCACTCACCAGGGATACTAAGAACAAAATTTACTGTTAGCCAAAGGGTAGGGAGGCAGAAGATGACACTGGCTATAGTCATATCCTCTTTAACCTAGGAGATAGGATGTAATCCTAGCATCCAGAAATACTCATGTCCCTGAAATCGTACAGTCTTCCTTTGTGTGTATCAGAGGCATGGAACTTGAAGGTCAATCAGATAAGGCTTCAAGATCTATTGATAGATCATGATCATATCCTTGGGGAGCCATACATGACAGCTATTATGTGTGTTTAATGGCAAATATTTTAAAGTACTTTCTTCTCTCTCCTTAGCTATATAATATCCACTTGACAAGTGGTTGTTTAGTATTTCTTTTATAGACTATATCTTTACATAAGACTTCACTGTTTGTATCTAATATTGAAGATGATAGAAGAAACCATTATTCCTTTGGAGGATTTAAAAAAAATCTAGTATTATATTTGTTGTCATCCTAACTACCCAAGAATTAGACACCTGGTCTTTAGCTAAATTAAACTTTTTCTAGAGTAAAGCACATTGATGAGTTCATATGACAGAAACATATAATACCTGTCTGCCCATGTGTAAGGATTCAAGAAGAGCTGATTTTCATAAGAAAGTATCTTCATGGGGCGGCCAGGTAGCACAGTGAGTAAAAGCACTGGCTTCAGTGTCGGGATGACCTGGGGATCGAATCCAGGCTCAGACACTTAGCACCCACCCAGAAACACCTGGCTGTGTGACCTTGAGCAAGTTACTTAACCCCGATTGCTTTAAAAAAAAAAAGTATCTTCATAAAAATCTCAAAAGCTTCCAGTGAAATTACAGTCATCTGAATACCATGCCATGCACTTGCTCCGTTATTAATATAGCAGTATTTGCTTTAGAGAAACAACTCCAGAATCACAATCAATTTATTTGCTTTACTTTGAAAGTCAAGGACGATGCAAGCGTTGTTCTTCCTGCACCATTTTACTGAATGGTGTATTCTTGGAGCTGCATCTTCAGTAAACATTTCTGCAACAGTGATTTTACAGTGTTATACCATATTTTAATAGTCAATAGAGAAGACCCTTCAAATACCAAATGTTTTAAAGTTCCGAATTGAATATTAAAGGGCCACTACTGCAGCTCATACACTGGGGATTTATCCAAGCTAACTCCAATTAATTCTAATGTAAGTTAGGCCTATAAATCTGTAGGATGTTGATGGATAGATACATGGGTTATGAATATCACTGCTGCAGTGCCTTCAGACTACCACCTTGATTGCAGTAAGTAAAAGCAATCATTGAAGTGGTGCTATAAAATAGAGGGATGGAGATATAGGACTCCAGGTAAATAGCCTGATTGTTAACAGAAAGTAGTATATTTTATCCAATTAGAGATGGCGCTGCCCACATCAGAACCTTCTAAGTGTATAGTGGTTTTTTTTTTTTTTTATGCAAACACAGTAATGTTAGCCATTAGGCAGTACATAGGGAGCTTCAGAGATTTTTCCTCTTCCACCCAGAATTTGTAGGCAAATTCTGTAAATGCCGTTCTCTAAAGTGGAGTCCAATAAGAACTACAATAAAATAGCTAGAATAATAATTGCAAGGATAATGAATTCATCTGCTGAACTGCCATGTTTCCCTGATAATAAGACACTGTCTTATTATTTTTTTTGGACAGAAAAACACCAGAGGGCTTATTTTCAGGGGAGGGCTTATTTTAATGAACATTGACAGCAATTTTAATAAACAGGTAAATGTGAACAAAAAAATGTACCTTTATTCAATAAGCAAATCACTGGGGAAGAACAGGATGACGCGCTCACTGCTGCAGCTCTGATTGGATGCAGCTCGGAGCGCGGCGCATACAGAGGGTACCGTAATGTAGCGTGTAGCACAGGGGATCACCTTCACTACAGTAGCAATCTCAATAGGGCTTATTTTCGGGGGAGGGCTTATTTTAGAGGAATCTTACACAGTAAGGAGAGGGCTTATTTTCGGGATAGGTCTTATTATCGGGGAAACACGGTGGGGTCACAGCTGTATTGGTGAGACTATGGTACTTTTTGATCTTATCAAGGAAGCTAAAACATAGATAATGTAAAAAGAGTTGTGATCTAATTAATTTGATATATCCAAAGCAATCTTGTGGTAACTGAAAGTTTGTGGTCTGCATAAAGGCTAGAAAAAAAAGAGATTCAAAGAGTAGAATTTGCAGGTGTTTCTCCTACCTCCTCCAAGAAAAGAGGTGGCCTGATTTTACAATAATCACCAATTCAATTTTACGGACATTTATTAAACATTTTTATGAGGCAACACTGATGATGATGAGTACATAAGTAAAAATACTATCAAAAAGACATAAAAGCAGACCTTGTTTTCAAGAAACATATAGTCTCCTTATTTCAGATGGAACAGTTATCTAGAAAGAAATATTCTTAGAACTTTGTTGTTTTTCAGTCATTTTTTAGTTCTGTCTGACTTTCTCACCCCATTTAGGGTTTTCTTGGCAAAGATTCTAGAGTGGTTTGCCTTTTCCTTCTCCAGCTAATTTTATAGATGATAAAAATAGGCAAACAGGGCTAAGTGACTTTCCCAGGGTCATACAGCTGGTAACTGTCTGAGGTCACATTTGAACTCAGGAAGCTGAGTCTTCCTGACTCTAGTCCCAGCACTGTATATCTACGGTGCCCGTAAGTTCCCATTCTTAGGATACGAAGAGTACTATATCTAGGTACCATTGCTTAATGGAAATGTCCTTTAACAAGATCCTGCTCCCTTTGGTTTGAGGCATCAAGCAACTTTGGGAAGTGAAATTTGGTCTCCTGAGTCTCTATTCATTCCTATGAGGAAGGATTATGTTGTGCAAATGGCCAGCAATGGTTACTGTCAGTCACACCTGCATTGTAAATCATTAAATTAATTTCTTGCTGTATAAATCTCGTGTGTGTGAGTTTGGTTTGTGTGAATCATTTTCCTAGGGCATGATGACTCCTAGGTAAAAGGATAAAAATTCAATTTCAGAAAGCATAAAGATGAGAACCAAATGCTGAATCCTTGGTGAATTTACTAAGTTGTAGATACACTTTATTCAATTTAATTCTATATATTTATTTTATATGTTGTGTCATATAGTTCATATATTTAATGATATAAGGTTGGTATGCACCAAGATTGATTAAAACACACACACACACACACACACACACACACACAGAGGATAATCACTGCCTTCAAGGCTTTTACATTAAATTAAGGAGACACTATATGTGCCCAAATAAATACAATACTAAGATACAGAAATACAAAGCAATTTCAATAAGAAAACTAACAACTGGGTGTGTGTGCCCGGGCACAGGGGAGGGGAGGAAAGGGGTAATTCAAAATCCGGCCTGCAAAGCAAATTAGTCCTTTCTTTCTCTGTCTCTCTCCCTCTGTCTCTGTCCCTTTTTGTTCATATCTTTCTCTTGTCTTTATCGTCTTTCTCTGAACTCTTCCCTCTCTTTCTTGTGTCTACTATGTCCCCTACCCTTCTGTTCTCTCTCTTTTCTCTCTCTCTAATCCCTTTACCGAAACAGTCTCTACTTCTTGGTTTGTTTAAACAGAATAATCAGAAATAATTCAACCCATAAGAACACTGATACAAATTCAATCTCAGCCTAATAAGGTATTAGAATAATATCAACATAAATAATAGCTTCTGTGTAGTCAGTAACAATGATAGGTAATTTCATTTTAATTAAATGTCAGTGCGAAAACTCTATTCAAATTTATCACACTAACTATGCAGACCATGTTAAAAAGAGCCCAAACAGCTGTTTTAATGTAGCACATTCATTCAGAGATATTGTACCTGCTGGCATTCTGATTAGTGTTTATTCATTTTAGCATTAAAAATACCAAGTTTAATTTTTGACACACTGTGTAGTACCATCAATAGCAGATAGTATAATCACACAAAGAGCTACATCACATAGCCATTTACCTAGCAAAATATTTTCTTAGGCACAATAGCGAAATGGCACTTCAAACAACAGTCAAGACAGTCCAAGACAATTAGTTCTCTAATAGTTTATTTTTCCATTATTATGTTGTTGTCTCATTATTTTATCCTACTACTGTCACTTACTAGCTGTGTTGTTACCCTAGGCAAATCTCTTTGCTTCTATCTCTATGCCTCAGGCAATAACCTAGGACTGAACAGCTCAGCAACAGACATCCATATTTATGGAGGGAGCTTTCCACAATGGCAAAATCACAGTCCTCACATCTTGAGATAGTAATAGATGGCTAGTTTTAAGTTGTGGTTATTGTTGTTGAGTTGAGTCTAAGTCTTCATGACCCCATGGATCATAATACACCAATACTATTGATGGAGTTTTCTTGGCAAAGATCTTAGATATATTTGCTTCCTCAGTGGAGTAAGGAAAAGAGTGGTTAAGTGACTTGCTCAGGGTCACACAGCTAGTGAGTTTCTGAGGCAGGATTTGAACTAAACTCTTCCTGACTCCAGGCCCCGAATGCTATACACCTAGCTGCCTCAGACTAGTCAACAACAGACATCCATATTTATGGAGAGAGCTTTCCACAATGTCAAAATCACAAAGTCCTCACATATTCAAATATCATTAGATGGCCAGTCTGAAATGGGGCGAGGGACCGGACCACTACCCTGCTGAAGTTAAGAACTACATTCAGGAGTGCCTTTAGAATGATGGGTTTATACCTGGACCTTAGGAATCCTCTACTCCCATCCCCTTCATTTTACCCATGAGAAAACTGAGTGACTAAGAAACTTGACCAAGGTTACTCAACTAATCTCTATCACAGCTTCAATCTCACAAATCATGTGAGGATTCACACTGGTCACGAACCTGCCAGAATAATGTCAAGGTCTTTATCAGTTCAGACACTCATATTCAAACTTGAATTTACCCTCATCGATGACCCTATTTGGAGTGACAAAAATCTAACTTCCTAACTTCACTCTCACTCTCAAGGGCATTGCCACACCTCCAGCCATCCAGGTGTATAATTGAGGTATCATCTTCCACTCCCCACTGTCTCACCTGCCCACTTCCTTTACACATGTATCTTCCTTCTCACAACAACCAAATCCTGTTGATTCTCATCTTTCCAATATTATTTATGTATTACCTCTTCTCTCCCCTGAAACTGCTACCACCTTGTTGCAGCCCCTCCTGACCTCACTCTCAGATTTCTACTTTGTGTCCTTGACTTGTCTGTTATCCTCTGGATCACCCTCCACTCAGCTTTCAAAGTGATGTACCAAAGACACAGGCCAGAATTCCCCTTCAATAAACTTCAGTGGCTACCTTCCTGTATTAAACAAAAACCTGTATTTGATTTTTAATACCCCTCGTGACCTAACCTCCTTTTCCAGACTTCTTACAATTTACTTTGCTTCACATACTCTACAATCCAGGGATACTGGCCTCTTTACTTTTCCTCACACAAGTTACTCCATCTCCTGATTCTGGGCTTTTTCATTGGCTGTCCCACATCTGGAATACACTTTTACCTCTGTTCTGCCTCCTGGATTCCCTGCATTTCTTCAAGACTTAGATAAAATACTTCCTTCTCCAAGAACTTTTCCCTGACCCTTCCTTAGTGTTATTGCCCCCTATAAGATTGTCTTGTTTGTATATACAGGTACTTGTTTGTTCTTTGTCTCCCTCATTAGACTGCGACCTGTTTTTTTGCATCCTTAGCAGTAAGGATAGCATCTGGAATGAAGTGAGCATTTAATAAATGCTTGTTAACCTGAAAGGTGGAAGTCTATGTACAAAACAACTCCTTCCCACAAATGGTCACTAGTGGTCATACAATCAATTAGGGTTTGACATTTGTTTTTTAAGTTAATTATACTATTCCAATCAAGGAAAAAAAAGTCATCAAACGAATTGGTTCTTGGAGAAACAATCACAAACATTTTTTAAGACTTCAGTTTGGCATTCCAAAGCATGCAAAATGAAATTTTTGAATGTAAGAATTTTTTTTTCTGTGAAAAATAGGTTTCCAACTATTTCATCATTAAGCCTGAATACCTTTTATGTCACTGTAGAAATCACCCAATTACCAAGATAACTGCAATGACTCAGCTAACATACACAAGGGAAACAGGCTTTTATTAAAATCTCAGTAAGAACCTAGTCTCTCCCAAATCACCAGCTGCACATTGGATATTTCCAAGAGAATATTTTAGAAACATACAAAATTCAAATGTACAAAAAAAATAACTCATTGTCTCTCTCCCTAATTCCACCTCTCATTTAAACTTACATATTTCTGCTAAAGATTCCCCTATTTTGCTCTGAGTCCAGGTTCAGCCTCAACATTAGCCCCCACTATTCCTTACTTCGCCTCATATTCTATCTGACCAAATCTTGCTGCTTCTATTTCCATAACGTCTCTCACCTGAGATCCCTTTTATTTTCTCACAAAACCATGACTTTAGTTAAGGCCCTCACTTCCTCTCCCCTATCCTATTGTAAAGGCCTCCTTATTAGTCTCCCTGACTCACATCTTTCCCCATGACAAACCATTCTCCTCAAAGCTGTTAATATGACTTTCCTTAAGGACAGATTTCATCATGTCACTCCTCTATTCAATAAGCCCCAGTGGTTCCATATTTCCTCTAGGATAAAATATAAACTCTTCTGTCAGTTTTTACAGTCCTTCAGAATCTGACCCAATCAAGGTTTAAGATACACCATTTTATTTCTTGCATTCAGACTAGCTTTCTTTCTCCAGGTTGTTGTGCTGGCCAGTCCCTTTGCACTCCCTTCTCACGATTATCTTACATAACCTTTTCTTTCTTCTTTCAAGATTCAGCTCAACCACTATTTTCTATATGAAGCATTTCCTGATTTTCCCAACTTTGCTTTCTTCACTGATGTATCAGCTCCCTGAGAGTGAAGACTGTTTAATTCTTTGTATTTTAATACTGTGTCTAGCATAGGACAAATAGCAGGTATTTGTAAATGCTTATTGGTACCCTGATTGAATTAAAAAAGGGAAATAATCCAGTTTTGTCATGAAAGGATAAATTATCAGCATTAGAAAAAAGAGGCTCTTACAACAGAACAACAACGATTTTTCTTCCTACATTTATAATACAAAGGAGGGTCTTTCCAAGGGAAAAGGGAAAAGTTGACTACTTCCTATCAAAAGGGTCAAGAGGATCAAGGAAGTTAGCATGAATAAAGCATTTAGCCCAGTGTTGGGCGCACAGTAGGACTTTAAAAGCTTATTCTTTTCTCGGTTCACAAGAAGGAAGAGATGTGTCTGGTTTTGTCTTGAATAGGAAATCACAATTAAGCTAAACACCCAAAGAGAGAAATAATGATGAATTTGTTGATCTTCCGCAGCCACTAGCACACTTACATTTTATCAGTTAATGCTAATGAAATGTAATAACAACTGAGATATTGCTGTTCTGAAAGACTGTTTTATTTTCAAGAAATGTCTTTACTAAGAAACAATTCAATGTTTCGTCATCAGCCTTTACAGAGATGGATATAAGAAGAAATTACTCGAACAGTATTTCTAAGTGTTCCATAATAATATAGCTGAAGACTTTTGTCCCCTATGCCACATAACGGCTTGTATAAGGACCTTTTTCATGCTATTTTCAAAAAACACAGTATCTCTGTCATATCAATCGACAGACATTTTATTGGAGTAAAAAGTGAAAAGAGTCAACATTTCTTTAGAATTTTGTAGTTTTACAGATTACATTCGATTCTCTCAATAACCTTGCAGTATACTTTTGCCAGCATTATTAATGTGATATAGCATGGTATCTCAGATTCAGGAAAGAAATATGGATTTCACTTTTTTTCTGGACTAAGACACTTAACCTTCTCCAGAGTCTCATTTTCCTCATAATAAAAATAGTGATGATAAAAAGATTTCTATTAGCTACCACGGTTGACCATTATAAGAAAAGTACTATATAAACTTTAAAGTTCTCTAGACACGTGAGTTATATTTTACTTCATTTCACAGGTGAAGGAACTGAAACTCATAAAATCCCAGTTTGTGTGGCTTTATGTGGAATATTTCATTGCAGAAAACTGTCTGTCAGATATATGTATGTGTTGCATAGCTTGGCTTAGCTTTTTTTTTTTCTTTGTTGCAAAAATAGATGTATATGTCCAAAAAATAGTTGTACTTTTTAAAAAAGAATCATATGAAAAGGGGAGAGAGAGAATGAAGAAGACAGCATATCTCAGTTTCATTTTCTCATCAGTAAAATGAAGGGGATGGACAAGCTGGTTTTTAAAGGTCTTTCTGTAACTATGAGAAAGAGAAAGAATAAGATGAGGAAGAAAGACATATTTCCTTAAATAGTGGAGTTGAGACCAGTCCTAGATCCTTTCTAATATCCTTTCAACTATAAAAGCCCCCACATGACTTACACCAACAGTTTCTCCATCCTCAGGGGAAATAGTGTCTCATTGGATTCTTGGTAAAAGACAAAAATAATGCTGTCTTTGCCAAGAACTGGGAATAGTTTGAAAACAATATATTTCTAGCTATATGGCTAAATTACCTTGCTATGCATGGTGATATCACAGTGCTTCTCATACCAAAGTTCACAGATGTATTGTAATAAACAGGCTATCTTAGGTGCTAGTTGATTATCTACCTTTCTGATTCTATTTCCTCACCCCCATTAACATGTTTTGCCCTATTTAAAAATTATATTACTCTGTATTTTAGATTCTTTTGGAAACAATTAATAAAAAAAACTTAAAAAAATGAATAAATGACAATAAATAAACCAATAAATAACTACATTTTTGCTGTGAATAACAGTCATAAATTCACCTTGTCAACTTGTAAAACTTTTTGATTTTTTTGTCTTTAAAAACCAACCAAGCTTACCTGCTCTAATATCAGAAGATAACATCTTCATACACAGTGACTTCCCACATTAGGCTGTTTTCAGAGTGTTGTTCTCCCATGTTAATGTCTTAGAAGTTGGAAGATTATGTCTATTTAGTTTAATGTTTCCCCCTTAATGCCTCAGGCATAGTTGCTAACTACCATTTATCTACAAGTACCAATTTCCATTGGTTAAACTGCTGCATGAAATTGCTGTTATTTTCCAGAACATAGAAAATCCAGGCTATGTCTTCCCCCATTGATATCTTTTAAAATACTATATTAGGGAACTAGATTGGAGTCTAATAGATGTCCTTCAATGCTTTTATATTTCTTATGCATATGTTTGGTCATATAACTCCTCTGTAAAAAAGTCTTCATTGGCAGTCTCTGACTTTCAGAGAAAGCTTTAATCTCCTTTGCCTGCCAATCAAGGCCCTCTACAACCTAAAACTAGCCAGTATTTAGTCTTAGTCCATACTACTTTTCTTTGTTGTATGGAAGTAACCAAACTGTCCTAATCTTAGCTGCCTGAAGATGGTCTGTGTGCTTTAGCCTCTGTGTCTTTGCTCACACATTCCCAATACCCAAAGTTTCTTATCTCCCTGATTTCATCTTTTGAATCCATAGGTATCATTTAAGATCCAACTCAAATATTGCCTCTTTCCCTGATCCCCATTGCCCTCTCCTAAAAATGATGGTATTTTTCCACCTCAAGCCTAATAAAGGGCATTTTAATAATGCAGTTATTAGAAGCAGTGACCAACCAGCAGATGTGGACCAAAGTTCCTTCTCTGACATATGTGACTTTGTTCAAAGTATTTATAACTTAGGACCAAAGGTAACCCCTGTAACAATGAGTTATAGAGGAAGCACTACTCTTACTGGCAGAAAGAGTTTCCTCACTGGGAGATCTTCGCACCCATGAAACCACCCTCAGGCCAAATTCATTTTTAGAAGATTGGTCACAATTCACATGTTATGACACATTTGTAAATAATAATATAAAACATTGCTTGAAATGAGGTAATGATGTATTATTAATAGGCTGCTGGAAACAAAGCCTGATTTAAAATATTTCCTCTTAAGTCTGTGACCCTGAATAATCATTGGTTTAGTTGTGAATAGGACATTTAAAATCTTTTCTGAGCTCTTCAAAAGCCGGTAACCAATTCCTAGTTTTCTTGGAGGTTTTGGATGTAGAAGCTTTAATTCTGTTATCTTCTGGTTGTATATTTTGATCTTCCCTGTCACCAAAGTGAAATTCTATAGTCTGAGGGTTGTTTTTTTTCTGCTGCTTGCTCATTTTCCCAGGCAATTACTTGACTTTTTAGCTGGGATAGACTATATGACCTCTAAAGTTTCTCCCTGTTGTAAATCCATGATGTCATGTATTATCTTACAGTCTCTATTCGGTTGTAAAGAAAACAAACAACCTGAATGGCATTCTTACCCATCTTTAAATGTCCAGTTCACTTTTTACATTTTCCATGAAGCATTCTCTCTTTGCACCCTTCCCTGAACTTTTACTCCACTGATAGTCAGTACAATGCACCCTTTATTTCATCATTTTATCAGTATTCACCTTATCTTCTCAACTCTAGCACAATCATGGGGTCTATGCGGTATTCAGGGTGTCCTGGCATGTTTGATGTGAGGTCCCCAGAGTTTTTTCCAGAGCTGCTTTCCACCTTCGGTGTTCACATTCACCCAACTCTCACGTGTGGCTACAAGAAGCTGTAGCACATACAGCAGCCACACCACAGTAAACCATTTCCTCAGGTAGGCTAAACCAGATTGAAAGTAACCAATGGACCTCAAACCTGTCAGTGAATTGGAGGTGGGAGGGGTCCTACTCTAAGCGCATGAAGACTTCCCCTGTGGAAATGGGAATATGAGAACAATTGTCCCAATGGTCATGAAGGCAGCTGATGTCGGCACTATGGAGTACTCAGAACGTGGGCATGGAAGACAAAGAATATCAGTCACCCTGACTTTTGTCTTGCCATTGGACTTTGACTACTGGAAAAAAAAGAGTTAGACTGATGATTTTGTGCAACTCAACCTCAATTCAATTCAATTCAGGGACCAGTCAAGATATCATGCCATGATGTCATTGGTCTCTTCAGAAATGAAGGACAAACAGCAACAATAGCTATGATCATAGTGGCCAGCTCCGGGAATCCCATTCAGAGAGCACATTCTAAAGCGGTGGCATCAGAACCAAATTGAAATGAATACTTACAGGCTCCAGAGTGATTTAGAAAACCCCCAATTTACATTATCCGACTGTATTCTTTTTAGTTTGTTAAACATTTCCAGTTACATTTTACCTGATTCAGGCCAAACTCCAAGTTTTTTGACCTACAGTTAGGCCGTAAGTTTGACACAAAAGATCAGAACAGTTGAGCTGTGAACAGTAACAGCCAATATTTTAAAGGACTTTACAAACCACTGAGGCTTGTTCCTCATCTACTTCTCTTTGTATCAATTTCTTTCTCACTTCCCTGCCCCCATATCTTCCTCTGCTCCATCTCCCTGTCTCTAAATGGCTCCCTTCCTTCTTTCTCCCTATAACTCTTCTCTACCTCCTTCCTTCTCTCCCTCTTCTTTTTTCCCTTATCTTTTTTCCTCTTCTTCCCTTTCCCCATCTCTCTTCTCCCTCTCCCTTTCCTATTTTCTCTCTTGACTCTTTAGGTTTATTTATCTCTTTCATTTGCCATATACCACCTCCTCCTATTCTTAGATCTGTTTCTTTCTCTTTCCCCATTATTTTTTTTTGGATGGGGGGAGATTAGCGTCTCCTCCCAAACTGACCATAATGCAAAGCTGAAGATAAAGTATACACACACATACACAGAGGCACACACACACACACACACACACACACACATTCAATAAAGCTTTGTAGTTTCTTTCTGTTGTTTGAAAAGTAGGTGACAGGAACATTTCATATTTTTCTAAAAAGAACCACATTACTAAGATAAACACTTGGAAAAATCAAGGGCCTTATTATTTTTAAGGCAACTGAGAAAATAATAACTACCAACTCACATGACTATTTTTTGTAGCTATAAATTATTTTATAAGAAAACTGTATTCATGAATCAAGGGTATCACTGATGAGACAAGAACAAGTAGCCTTTCAAAATCTATACTCTGTAAGAGATTGTCTTTTTAGTGACACAATTACCTAAAAGAAAATACAGAACCCTACTCTATTGACGAAGAAAAAAATTCTGAATTCTGTAGAGCAAAACATTTCAAGGTTCTCCTCTAGGAAGATGTCTTCTGTAAATATGTTTTGAAAAATGTAGGGGTATTTAAGATATTCAATGAAGAAAATTATTTATAACAAGAAAGGGGAAGGCATGGTAGTACATACCTTTGATCTCTGTTACCAGAGAAGCTGAGACTGGTGGACTAATTGAACTCAAAAAAGTTCTGAGTTGTACTGAGTGAGATAGGTCAATCAGCTTTCTGAACTAAATCCAGAACCAATATGGTGAGAGAATTGGGAGAGAAGAACCACCAAGCTGCATAAGGAGAGATGATCCTGCCCAGGTCTGAAATAAAGCCGGTCAAACTTTTGTGGCAATCAGCAGGGGGATTGGACCCATGAATGGCTCTGTTGCACTTCCAATTTAGATATGATAAAGACTCTCAGTCCCCCTGAAAAGTCAACTAAAACATTAAAATGGGGAAAGATGTTCAGATAGGGCATAAAGATACCTTTATTATGGAATATGTCCAAGCGCAAAGTGGAATCTATTCGTAGATCATCAAAAAGGGTTAAAACTATTGGTCACCCAAAGAACAATGGAAAGTCTCATGATGGCTGCAAATAGGCAATAACATATGGTTATGTGGTGTAACATATATAGTGGTGTAATCATGCACTTCTGAAACTAAAAGATGCTCATTTGTCAGGCTTATGGAGAGATATTAGCTAGTTATATTGCTTTAAATGAGTTGGAAAAACCTGCATCTTTCTGGTATCTAATGTCACTTTTGTACAAACTTGATTTCTACTTATCCAAAAAATATATGAAGAAATATTATGTTGTAGTGGATAAGGTGCTGAGACACCTGGGTTCAAATCAACCTCAGATACTTGTTATGTGCAGCCGTGGGAAAGTCACATCACTTATCTCTCTGAGTCTCAGTTCCAGTTTGTAAAATTAAGGGACGGACCTTAATGGCAAAGTTCCCTTCTGTCTCTAACATTCTTATTCTAAAGTCTTAATTCAGTATTTCACTTCCATAGACAAATGTCTATTGATTTTCAAGCAGGTGCAGGGTATTTTCTTAGGTTCTAGAAGTCACATGAATGAATAGGGCATAGTATACACCCTCTTTGACTTTGAAATCTAATAGTTACAGAAGCACAGTAATAAAAAGTGTGCAGGTCTAAACTAACCAGAAACATGGTGTATTATTGCACAGGACTAAGTTAAAGATATTTTATGAAACTGAGACTACATGGTACAGTGGAGGGCAATGGATTTGGAATTAGAGAATTTAACTTTAAATCCTATCCCTTCCAGAAACTATCTGTGTGATCTTGAGCTTGTTACTTTAAATTCCTGGGTCCCAATGTATACATCTGTAAAATAAGGTTGTAGATAAAATGACATCTAAGGTACTTTCAACTTTATAATTTAGAATCTGTGCCTAAGAGTCTATATGCAGTCCTAAATGTCTTTGAGAAAGCACCAAAATCTCTGAAGAATTTGCCATCGTGTTACTGTGAAACACATGCATGCTTTCTGGCAGAATTGCTTAGAAATGCTTCTAAAGGATTTTCACTTAGGTTCATAGGACTGAGGGCAAGAAAGGACCTTAGGGATCCCCTAGATCAGGGGTGGCAAACCTGTGGCCTTGAGGTCACATATGGGCCTCTAGGTCCTCAAGTGTGGTCCTTTGACTGAATCTAAACTTCACAACACAAATCTAAGGATTAAAGTTTGGATTCGGTCAGTCCTAGATCTACCTTGGTTCTTCCAAAAGTAAAAACTGAGGCATTCAGTTCCTTGGTCCTATTCAAGACTTACTCACTGCTTGTTATTCTGAAGGCACAGCAGGCCTGCTTATGCATCAGTTTAGATTTTTAAAGCGGTGAAAATGCTTTCAATTTCAATTAAATTATCATTAGTGACTCATGGATGATGGGGCTGATAGGTTTAGCATTCTGCTTTGTTTTGCGAGTAACAACAAAGGGGCTTGACTTAGGATAAAATCATTTAAAATGAAAAAATATAATCATTACCCAACCACTCTTACCTTCTTTGTAGAGTGCTTTATGTGAAAAGTTTTATTTCCAAGAACATATTCTCTGTGCATGGCAAAGAAATGACTCAATCACAAAATCATGGTTATATTAATATATAAAATGGTCATCTTCAGATTCATTATGGCTTTTGATGTTGTAGCAGCAAGCACCCCAGTGTCCCCAGGGTCGCTGCCACCACAGGTTCTTAGATCTGCTTTGTTAAAGGAAAGCAACTCAGACTGGGTTAACAAGCTTACTTTAATCAGTCAAACATATATAGTTTACCTAGTTCAGGGGAAAAAGGTCAGCACCCCGAACTTCAGAATACACAGACAGAATTATCAAGACAGAGAAACAGATCAAGTAGACAGTTTTCCAAACTGTCCAACCATTACATCCATACCAAATCAACATCTGGGTTTCAACATCTGGGTTTTTCAAAGCCAAGGGGGTCTCTCAATAACGGCTTCCCAGAATCCAGATCAAATCACAGAACACTTCTCAAAGTGAGCCCCAAAACAAAGCTACACATGAGGGATTATATAGCCTTCTCCTGGCTCAGAGAATGTAACAACCTTATTGACTCACTGCACAATCAAAAAGTATCTACTGAAAAACAAGCCATTCACCCCAGGCTCCAGGTGCACTTTAGCCTAGGGGCAGGGAAGATTTTAAAATTTACATTCCCATTACAGATGTGAAAGCTGGTTCCTTTGTTTTTGGGGGGATTTTTTGCTATTTTTTTTTCTAAAAGAGACTATCTAAACATTTAATACAGGATTTTTAATGTGCAAACTACAAAGCAATACATGTGATTCAACTATTTAAAATGCAAGGAGATATTTAACCTATTTTCCTTCACTTAATAGCATCAGTTTGGAACATCCCACCATTACTGCTTCAAGAGAGTATGATTCTCTGAAATAAACTGCTTAAAATATGGAGATGATTCTCTAAACTTTTAGAGAGAAGTATTTATGAAAATGACTTTCTAATTTTACTAAAAAGCAAAAATAAACCTCACCTATATAGCACTTTAGAGTTTACAAAGCTCCTTGAACCTCACAAAAACCTTACACTATGATTTAATATATGGAAAATACTTGAGAAACCTTAAACTAATATATAAATACATGTGGTTGTTGTCTTCATCATCCTCACTTTAAAGATAAGGAAAATAAGATTTAGAGAGGCTATGCAACTTGCCTATTGGTCACCGAGTAAATATCAGAGTCAGGATTCAAGCCTAGAAGCAGTTAGGTGGCTCAGTGGATAGAGTGCTGGGCCTGGAGTCATCAAGCTCATTTTCATGAGTTCAAATCTGGCCTCAGACACTTACTAGCTGTGTGACCCTGGGCAAGTCCCTTGACCCTATTTGCCTGTTTTCTTATCTGTAAAATGAGCAGGAGAAAGAAATGGTAAACCACTCTAGTACCTTTAGCAAGAAAACCCCAAATGCTGGCACAAAGAATTGGACACAACTGAACAACACTAACAACAACATCATCACTAGGTCTCCTTAATTCTCAGTCCAGTATTCTATCCAACACTCCAACACCCTCATTCTGGAACATGACAGGGTACAGAGAAATATGCCTAAAAACACAATAGAAGAAGTCCACTGGAAATCCTCCAGGTTTCGAGGAATAAAGGAGAAAGAACAAATTGCTTCATGTCTTTAGAAAAAAATAATAAATTGGCAGTAAAAAATGCAATTTATTCAGCATAGAGAATTAAGCTTGAATTGACTCAAATAGTTTCTTGAAAACTATTCATCATACCCCTAATAACAGGAGATGACAGTGGAAATCTCCACATATGTGCATTTTTTCCTTGTTAGGGATAGGGGGAGCTGTTTATTTTGTATCATCTGTCTCTTCAGAATTGGACCAAGATGGCTGGTCATCATCTCATCTTGTTGATATCAATTTTGCAAGGAAGTTCCATCTGTAAAATAAACTCCTATCTCTGACCTCAAGCCACAACATAAACTGTTTTCTACTAGCAAAGGAAAATGTGAGCTATTCTTCCAAAGACTACAGATGAACCCAAACCTTCATGGCTGAAGTTTGTGGCTACCTGCGCAAGCCTCCAGACAATCTCCTGATAAAAGGGGAAAAAATGAGCTGTTTAATTTTGTCTATAAGTAGTCAAATAGGGCCATCCGGGGGCTCATGGGATAGTGTGTTGGGCCTGAAGTTAGGAAGACCTGAATTCAAATCAGGCCTCAGACTTTACTAGCTGTGTGAACCTGAGCAAGTCACTTGACCCTTATTCCTCAGTTTTCTCACCTGTAAAATGATCTAGAGATGGAAATGGCAAACCACTCCCATATCTTTGCCAAGAAAACCTCAAGTGGGGTCACATAGAGTTAGACACCATGGAAGCAAATAAACAACAAAAAAGTCAAATAGTCACTGCAAGGATACTTTTCCCCTGAATTAATTGATCATATGATCTGACAATGTAGTTAGTATAGCCAAAATTGCCTATTAATTGGCCCTCTGATGTAACGACTATTCACACAAAAGAGAAAGAAACAAAAAGCTGCTTTCCAGCTTTGAAACTTAGTGGCAACTAACACATTCACATTATACTGAATTTTCATAGCTGCTTTATTTTTATACCCTATCAAATATTCACAGCATTCTGTCTACACTGGAGACCCAAACCGTTTTGGTGAAAAGGCCGTGCATTAGTGTTTTCACTCTATAAATATTCATTGTTTGATTAATGGATTAAAACACTTAAAAGGTTCAGTTTCAGTCCACTCCTTTTTCCCCCTCACTAAACACGGAAAATTCTATCTGCCTCATAAGGCAAATAATATGCAGATAATTTTTTTTATTTGTTTGTGTGGTTAGGTTTGAATATTATTTTCCACCGTAATCCTACTGTGATCAATGAGGTAATGAGTTTCCTGACCAGGAAAATCCCTTCACTGATAGAAATCACAGGATCACAAGTGCTGGGGTGTGGAGGTTGGGGGGAGAAGGGGTGTGTGAGAAGGAAAACAACATCTGATTGTTTATTATGGATAAAGCTGACACTGGCTTTTGCTAACAGTGGCCAGAGAATTAAAAGCCTTGGTGAATCCTAACAAACTGAAAAGGCCCAACAGATACACAAAAGAGGACCAGCCTCACTAAGTTCAAGGAAGCTCTTTTGGCAAAAGCTGGCCTTTAAATGATTCTTCTTCCTCCCCTACAACATCTAGTAAGATAAAGGATCTTAATCTTTTTGTATCACAGACTTGTTTTGTAGTCTGGGGAAGTCTATGGACCCATTATCAGAATAATGTTTTGAAATGATTGGAAGGAATGCTAAATTTCATAGAAAGATTAATGAAAATAAAAAATGCATTTTTTTTCCTCTGCAAGGGCACAGACTCCCTGATGTCACGGGAGGTTCATAGATTCACCCCACCCCAAACCCTGGTTAAGAAGCATAGTGGTAAAAAGCATTCTAGTAGAGTGCCAGGCTTGGAATCAGGAAGACACAATCTTCCTGAGTTCAAATCTGGTCTCAGACACTTACTAGTTGTGTGACCCTGGGCAAGTCAATTAACCCTGTTTCTTCATCTGTAAAATAAGCTGTAGAAAGAAGTGGCAAATCATTTCGGGATCTCTGCCAAGAAAACCCCAAATGAGGTCATGAAAAATCAGACCCCATTGAACAACAACAAAAAAAAAACCTAGTGTCTTTATGAACTAGGCTGATCTTAGAATGAATTACCCCATTGAAGTCAAGGTCTTTGAAGTATCAATAGAAATCTTACTTCCCCTTTTGACTTAAGTTCAGAGAGTTGCTAATGGGTTGGCTAGTGTTTTTAATTGATTATGAGATTTGTGCAGGGCTTGCTGTTACTTGATAAGCATCCAGAGTCTTTACTCACACAGGTGGCATTTGTTACCTCCATTTTGCATGCAAGGAAACTGAGGCAGTTATGCTTATTTCTTCTCTCATACTAAGTAGTAAACCAATACTAGAGCATTTCAGTGGAAAGGGTGATAGAACAGTAGTTACAAAGAAACAAGTTTGGGGGTGGCTAGCTGGCACAGTGAGTAGAGCACCAGCCCTGGAATGAGGAGGATCTAAGTTCAAATCTGACCTCAGACACTTAATACTTACTAGCTGTGTGGCCTTGGGCAAGTCACTTAACCCCAATTGCCCTGCCCTCCACCCTCCAAAAAAAAAAAAGAAAGAAAGAAACAAGAAACAAGTTTGAACACTGCCTCATTCAGTGGCTATAGGATTCTAGGCAAATCATTTAAACTCTTTTAACATATTTCAAAACATGTTTCTGAGGGACAAATGCGTAACAAGTATAGAGTGCTTTGGAAACCAGAAGGCACCTGCAAATGGCAGTCAGTTGTTTGTGCTGGTGCTATTGATTTAAAGTTCCCTGGGGCTATTCCATGAGGTGAGGTTGACAATTAATCATTACTTTTATTTTTTTAAATCTCTCCATAAAAGTCTCTTAAGTTCTAGAGGTCTTTGTCATTGTTGGCTGGATGCTATTGGTTAGATCAGAATGTTGGGCAACTCTTTGTATACAACTGTATTTGTATTGTGTAGACAACCTGCGTGACCCCAGGAAAATCACTTAACCCCTCAATGCCTCAAGTTCCAGAAATATTGATCAGCGTTTCTGGAGAGAAATCCCACATCACATCGGGAGTTCTACCACTAGGTGTTCAATATATATACCCTCAGAATTCCAATTTCTTCCATCTAAACTACAATTCACAAAAGAATGGTAATAATTTGTTGGTGGATAATGGCATAGCAGACTTCTTATTTTATTGATATAAAGAACTCCCAGTGAGTAAACTCTTTCTACCAATGCAGACATATCTATTCTGTAGCTTATAACCCTAGAGATTTTCACGGGGACAAAGAGAAGCCAAACAGCATTGCATTCATTACATGTCAGAAGGAGAATTTGGAACCACATCTTCCTGAAGCCAACTTGCTTAATAACAATAATATTTTTATCAGTCATACATACTTGAAATAATGTATATAAAATGTACTACAGATATTATTTATTCCTATTTAATAGATGAAGAAACTGAGTGTCCAAGACAATACTTGTACAAAGGCACACACAAAATTAAGTGTCAAAAGTGGATTCAGACCCAGGACTCTGCTAGTACTAAAATTTCTTTCTATAAGCTGATTTGCAAGTCCTAAATTGTTACACAAATATCAGTTATTTTTATTACTGGCATTCTGCTGAAAATGCATTTATATAACACATCAATTAAGGCATTTGTTTTAAAATTACTAACATTTTCCCGACAGGCCAAAAATATTTAGGATTATGTATATGTATATACATAATATACATATATGTGCATATATAAGTGAACCCCAATTCAGACCCTATTCAACTTGCCCTTAGACTACTGTAGTAAGTCTACGAATTGGCCTCCCTAATTTAAGTCTCTCCTCTCCAATCTATCATTCATAAAACTGTCTAAATGGATACAAGACTGACCAGGTGACATTTCTGCTCATTTTAAAATCTTTTGCAAAATTGTCTTCAACTTACATTTCCAGGTTTATTATTTCACACTACTCTGTCCTATATGTTGCACTGTAGCCATAACTCATTCCTGTTTTTTCCTCAAACATGGCATTCTATTATATTACTCTCCTCCTTCCTTTTGCCTAGATTGTCTCCCAAGCCTGGAATGCCCTTTATTTACCTGCACCTATTAGAATTCTAGAGTCTTTCAAAGTTCAGACCACCTTAGGCCTCTTTAAGGCATTTTCTTTACTTCATCCCCCACCAGCTCCTTGCAGTTCCCTGACCAAATACTTGGCATTAATTTTGTATACATTTTACATGTATCATACATGCATGTAGTTTCTCCCAAATGTAATTCAAGGGCATGAACTTTTTCATTTTTTCTTTTTCTTCGAAACCCTATCATTTAACACAATGCTTGGCCTATGGTTTGTATTTGATAAATATTTGCTGATTCATTGAATCAGTGATCTGCCAGTTATTAATAATAAATAAATGTGAAGCAGCATCATGTATCCTATTTTAATGGTAATTTGAAATTTTATGCATGAAAAGGATTACACTGGAATGGATCTGTTATTTTCCTATGTCTCCATCCTCCCTCCAGGGATACAGATCAAAATCCAACCAGGTCTCTCATCTTGTGGAATTCTCTATGACTTCCTGGAAATCCCCCATAGAAAATATTATTCAGGAATTAATAAGACAAAAAGGTTGTATGGGAAAAAATTTTTAAGTTTTCTTTTGCACAAAGGTTTCCAAGAATAACCCCACTATACTCTCATCACTTCAATGAATCTGCATTTCTTCACTTTCTCATCTTTCTCTCCTCTCTCTGTCTCTCTGTCTCTGTCTCACTCTGTCTCTCACTCTGTCTCTCTGTCTCTCTCTGTCTCTCTCTCTGTGTCTCTCTCTCTCTGTCTCTCTGTCTCTGTCTCTGTCTCTGTCTCTGTCTATCTCTCTGTCTCTGTCTCTCTGTCTCTCTCTCTTTCTCTCTCTGTCTCTCTCCTTTTAACCCTAGAGATTTTCATGGGCACAAAGAGAACTTAAGCATCTTAACATCAATCATATGTTAGAAGGAGGATTTGGACCCTGACTGATGTCAACCTGCTTAATAACAACAAAAATTATATCTGTCATACATACTTAAAATAATGTACATAAAATTTACTACAGATACATTATTTATCACCATTTAACAGATGAAGAAACTGAGTGTCTAAGACAATATTTGTACATAGTCACACACCAAGTTAAGTGTCAAAGGTGTATTCAGACCCAGACCTCTGCTATTAGTACTAAAATGTCTTTCTTTCTTTGGCTCCCTCCTCTCTCTCTCTCTCTCTCTCTCTCTCTCTTTCCCTCTCTCCATCTCTCTCAGTCTCTCTCTCCCTCATTCTGTCTTTGTCTGTATATTTACATTTAATCTCCATACATACACATACATATACACATGTCTATATTTTAGTACTAGCACAGAACCTTGGCCTTTGTCTCAGAAGTTGTGACTTGGGCCCTTCTGAGCTGAGTGTCCTTGGGTAATTTACTTCCCTCCTTTGTACTTCAGTTAACTCCAGTTGTAAAATCAGTTAGAGGAAAAGGTATTTAGCATCTCTTCTAGCTCTAACCCTTTTGAAACGTCCAGATATGTTACCTTGAGCAAGTTTCTTGACTGTTCTCAGCTTACTCTTCTATTGAGTTGTAATGAAAGAAAAAAAAAGACATATCAAATTTGTCCTTTTGTGAGAACCTGCTATGGTGCTACAAGTTGAAGGTTTTGCAAACTGTAGTTGTACAGTGAATGAAAGGAAAAAAAATGATTAAAGCATCATTTGATTTTATAATGCTGTTGCCCTTCCACAGGCTTATCATATCACAATGACAGCAAAAACATAGTTCTGAATCTTGGTGTTCTCTAAAGAAACTATTAGTCTTTAATTAATATCAGAGAGCAAAGCCATGAGCAATTAGGAAAGTAAAACGATTGACAGCTGAATTAATATCAGTTAAAAGTTTAGCTATAGTGTTATCAATCATGTTGAGATGTGATATGTTAATTTGCCTTTTAGGAATATATTTAAGATGGATTATTAATAAGATGGCAATTCTACTTTACTGAAAGAAAAAATATTATACAAACATGTGTGTATCTATAGATATTACTATGTATATATAAAGACATGTATGCATATTTGTGTGTATGCAAATCACATAAAGAATCCAGGAGATCTTCTGGTATGACTTTCTTGTTTTTAAAGATAAGGCAAGCAAATGTTTTTATTTATACATTGCTTGTTTCCTGGGATTTGTTTTATACGGTGACTATCTTTCTTTTCTTGACTGTGATTTTTATATTCAAACTTTCATATCACAAATAGGTAGCAAAAGGCCACATTTTCAGTTTGACTTGGCGCCATAAAGAAGTCATCTTTGGAAGCCCAGGGCACTCACAAATCCTATTCTTCACCTGTGCAAGTAGGAGTTCTTAATTTGATCTTGCACTTACATGGATATAACATTTTATACCATTCCGGTGAAGAATGAAAGGTAGTTAAGAGGACAATTATTTCATGTTCATACTTCTTCATTTTATACAAAGTTTGAAAAGAAAATGATGAAGCAAGACAGAAGAATTTCATTAAGGATGAGGAGAAATTGAACAAAGTCATTAATAATTGCATATTCTATTTTTCTCTCATGCATGAAAATAAGTCATATGTATGAATCTAGTTTCCACACACTTCATTATTAATATCTTCATTATATGAATAAAGGACTGCATACTTTTAATGTGTAATCTTATAGATCAGTATAACAATGTATATCTGACATTTTTCTTTCTTTTATCTGGTTTATTCTCTACGAAGGAGAAAAAACTATAAATAAAATGGATAAAATCAGCAGTCTTTTCTATTCTTTAGGCATATCTTTTTCCTTAGCCTTCATATGTTCTGAAGGTTACTGTCAAAGCTTCACTGTTGTGTGTGCCACAGTTTATCCTTATACCATCAAAAGATAAGAGTTTTGATTAAGTGATCACTGACCCATCTGCTTCAATGGCACTTCTAATTTACTGGAGAATTTATATGACAGTGAAAGATTGTGGTTTTGACTACCCCTAGATAATCACAAGGCAGAAAGTGCACCTAAAAGACATTTACAGCAGTAATCCAGTGACAAAAACTCATGTATTCATCACTCTTCACAATTATCTGTTAATACATACTAAACAAACAAATATGCTAGTCACTCAACTAGGCATGTGCTTCCTCCCTCCCTCTCTTTCTTCCTCCCTCTCTCCCTTC